>NC_091469.1:153148552-153371568 GCF_036971445.1 Narcine bancroftii
TTTATTTTTACACTCCTTATATTTCTCAATCAGTTCATCCATTCCCTGCTGTTTACACGAAGTTCTCAATATCCTTTGAAAACCAAGGCTCCCTACAGTTTCTAACCTTTCCTTTAATCCTCACCAGGACAGACCAACTCTCAGAACTTCTCCTTTGAATATCCTCCATTTATCTGCTACATTTTTCCCTGAAAATATCTTCACCCAATCCACACTCTCCAAATCTTTTCTCGTCCCTTCGAAATTTGCTTTCTTCCAATCAAGAATCTCAACCTTTGGTCCATCTCTATTCTTTTCTATCACTAGCCTAAAACTAATAGAGATTACAAAAGGTGTAGTTTTAAGGCTTTTGAAGAATATAAAGGTGGATAAGTCTCCGGGACCGGACGGGATCTTCCCCAGGACATTGAGAGAAGTGAAGGAGGAAATAGCAGAGGCTCTGGCAGTAATTTTCCAAATGTCATTAGATATGGGGATAGTGCCGGAGGATTGGCGCATTGCGCATGTGGTTCCGTTATTTAAAAAGGGTTCAAGGAGGAAGCCTGGCAACCATCGGCCTGTAAGTTTGACGTCTGTGGTAGGTAAATTAATGGAGAAAATTCTTAGAGATAGTACTTATAAACATCTGGATAGAGAGGGTCTGATCAGGAGCACTCAACATGGATTTGTGGGAGGAAGGTCATGTTTGACCAATCTGATTGAATTTTTTGAAGAGGTGACTAGGAATGTGGATGAGGGTAGCGCAGTGGATGTTGTCTATATGGACTTCAGTAAGGCCTTCGATAAGGTACCACATGGAAGGTAAGTTCGGAAGGTGCAGTCTTTAGGTATAAATTTTGAGATAGTCAAATGGATTGAACATTGGCTGAAAGGGAGAGGCCAGAGAGTGGTAGTGGATAATTGTCTGTCAGGTTGGAGGCCGGTGACCAGTGGTGTGCCTCAAGGATCTGTATTGGGCTCATTGTTGTTCGTTATATACATTAATGATCTAGATGATGGGGTGGTGAATTGGATTAGTAAATATGCAGACGATACTAAGATAGGTGGAATAGTGGATAATGAAGAAGGTTTTCAAGGATTGCAGAGGGATTTGGGCTGCTTAGAAAAGTGGGCTGAAAAATGGCAGATGGAATTTAATGCTGATAAGTGTGAGGTGCTTCATTTTGGTAAGAAGAATCAGAATAGGACATACGTGGTAAATGGGAGAGCATTGAGGAATACAAAAGAGAAGAAAGATTTAGGAGTAACGGTACATCGTTCCCTGAAGGTATAAACTCACGTGAATAGGGTGGTGAAGAAGGCTTTTAGTATGCTGGCCTTTATCAATCATTGCATGGAATATAGGAGTTGGGAGGTGATGTTGAGATTGTAGAAGACGTTGGTGCGGCCTAATTTGGAGTTCTGTGTGCAGTTCTGGTCGCCTAATTATAGGAAGGATATAAACAGAGTGGAGAGAGTGCAGAGAAGGTTTACCAGAATGTTACCTGGGTTTAAGCATCTGGAGTATGGGGAGAGATTGGACAGATTGGGTCTTTATTCTTTGGAGCGTAGAAGGTTGAGAGGGGATTTGATAGAAGTATTTAAGATTATGAAAGGGATAGACAGAATGGATGTGGATAGACTATTTCCGTTAAGAGGAGGAAAGATTAAAACAAGAGGACATGAGTTAAGAATTAAGGGGCAGAGGTTTAGAGGTAACATGAGGGGGAACTTCTTTACTCAGAGAGTGGTAGCCGTGTGGAATGATCTTCCGGGAGAAATAGTGGCGGTGGAGTCAATTGTATTATTTAAGAAAAGGTTGGACAGGTATATGGATGAGAAGAAGATGGAGGGTTATGGGCATTGTGCAGGGAGGTGGGACTAGAAAGAGGTGTTTGGTTCGGAGCGGACTAGAAGTGCCTAATGGCCTGTTTCCGTGCTGTAATTGTTATATGTTATATGTTTAATAGTATTGTGATCATTAGACCTAAAGTGTTCCCCAACACAAACCTCTATCACCTGACCTACCTTGATACCTAATAGGAGATTCAATACTGCCCCTTCTCGATTCGGTTCTTCTCTGTATTGATTCAGAAAACTTTCTTGAACACACTCTACCCTATCCAGCCCTCTTACTGTAAGGGTCCCTCAGTTAATGTTTGGAAAGTTGAAATCTCCCATAACTATCACCTTATGTTTATTACATATATATACGCAATCTCCTTACAAATTTGCTCCTCTAATTCCCTTAGTCCATTTGGTGGTCTATAATATACTCTCATTAATGTATTCATGCCACTGCCATTTCTCAATTCCACCCAAATAGCCTCACTGGACGATACCACAGCACTGCTGTCATGTGTTAACAAGCAATTCAACTCTTCCACCTTTTATCCCCCCCTGTTCTAAATCTAAAATGCCTAAAACAATGGAATCCTGGAATATTTAACTCCAGTGTCCCATATAGCTTTGCTAAGTATATATGGTGTTCGCACAACATCCACATCACTAACGCCCAATTTCACAAAACATATTGGGGACGTTAAGCGGTGCATTCGTGTACTGAAAGCTGAATTTAGGGAGAACACAATATGTACAAGTCAGTCAGTACCTATGCCACTGGCACAAAAATAAACTTGTCCCTTTGTATCACTTACAGGAATAAAGTTCCTCTTTATGAAAATAGTTAAAAATTACAGCTCCCTCAGCCACAGACACAAGACTATTAGTGGCACATTTTAAACCACCACATTTTGTATTACCTCTTGAAGTATTCGACTTCTCTCTCGGTTTCATCCATTTCCACACTGTCCAAATCAATGTCTTTTGGGAGGAACACATCATCTATTGGAATTTCAAAAAAAAAAAAACACCTTGACAAACTAATAAATTTGAGGCAGATATTATCACACAAAATTTTATTATTACCTGTGATGATGTGTGGAAACTGGTAGACATAGAATATAAAAATCCAAAGCACAGTACAGGCCCTTCACCCCACAATATTACGCAAACCTAACACACTAAAACCCCAGTATCTGGAATCTATGGGGATTAGCAGATGCCGGGTAAGAGAATTTTCTGTTTGCTTGAGATTGTGTGTTGTGTGATTGGTGAATAACGGCGAGGCTCTCCATTTTTAAACTTCCTTATTTTTTTACCTGTTCATTTTCCATATATTTTTTTTAAACAGGTTGCTTGAGGCTGCTGGTTGCTTGAATTCTGGATAACAGGGCTTTTACTATAACTTACTTACTCTAATAAACTGCCGAGAATTTCCCTCATACATAACCCTCCATTTTTCTCTTATTAGATCCTATTGTACCTGCCTCTACCAATGTTGCCAGCACTCCACTCACCACTGTGTCAAAAACTTACTTCTTACATCCCCCCTGTACTTACTCCCAAAACTGTGCCCCTTTGTGCAAACCATTTCAGCCCTGGGGGGAAAAAAGTCTCTAGAGGTATTTAAGATTATGAGGGGGGTAGATAAGAGTTGATGTCGATTGGCTTTTTCCCTTGAGGGTAGGAGAGATTGAAACAAGAGGTCATGAGTTAAGACTTAAGGGGCAAAAGTTTAGAAGTAACATGAGGGGGAACTTCTTCACCCGGAGAGTGGTGGCCATATGGAATGAGCTTCCGGGAGAAGTAGTGATGGCAGGGCCCATTTTGCCATTTAAGGAAAAATTGGATAGGGATATGGATGGGAGGGGAATGGAGGGTTATGGGCAGGGTGCAGTTAGGTGGGACAAGAGGAGAGTACTTGGTTTGGCGCGGACTTGAAGGGCTGAGATGGCCTGTTTCCGTGCTATAATTGTTATATGGTATATATGGTTATATCAACACAATTAATGCCTCTCATCATCTTATACACCTCCATCAGCTCACCCATTATCTGTGGCTCCAAGGAGAGACTTTCACTCGATTTATTCTCGTAAGGTATGCTCTCCAATTCAAACAAAATCCTTATAAGTCACTCTGCACTCTCTCTACAGCATACACAAGCTTTCTGTAATGAGGTGACCAGAACTGAACACAATATTCCAAGTGGGAGCTTATCAAACTGCAACATTTCCTCACAGATCTTGAACTCAATCCCACAGTTAATGAAGCCAACACACTGTGCAGCTTCTTAACAACACTATCAACCTGTGGAGCAGCTTTGAGTATCCTGTGGACAGAGACACCAAGATCTCTCAGTTCATCCGCACTGCTCAGAGCTCTTCCAGTAACATTACATTCTGCCTTTAAATTTGACCTACAAAAAGTGACCACCATACTTTTCTAGGTTAAATGCCATCTGCCACTTCTCAGCCCAGCTCTGCATCCTATCAATGTCCCTTTGTATCCCTCCAGTCTATCCACAACACCAGCCACTTACGCGTCTTCCTCATCCAGGTCATTTATAAAAAATCTTTTTTTTTTCCCAATAAGAAACCAACAAGACCATGTAACAAGAACAGCTTGTTGCACCTCAGTCGTTTCTCATCAACCAATTCCCACACTGCTCTGAAAGTTGGTCTCAATATTTGACTAGCAAACTGACAATACATCCACAGAACTGGAAGGACAACATTTTTTACCCCTCACCTGGGATGATTATTGTAGAAAAAGTTATTCAGGTCTTGGAATAGTTGAGCACACCAATTTAGCCAATGCATTAAAATCAGTGATGAATTGCCATGGTTAAGAATTAATGTAAACTTCTATTTTCTTAAAATCATCCATTTACATTTTATTGCTATTTCCAACTGCACTGAACTGTTTTGTTTGTTATGTGTGAACTGAGATGCAGTGAAAAGCTTTATTTTGCATGCTGCCCAGCAAGCATTTAGAACAGCAGTACAAAATATGTAGAGAGGATCGTATTAGGGAGAGATAGTTCAGTTAAAAATATAGAAGGGCAGATTAATTTTATTCATGAGTGTTCTGAAAACAACAGGAAAGAAACTGAGAAAGGCGAGCAAAAACTGGAACACTTTTTCCACTATAGTTTATCTGCATCTCCTCATCCTTGCTAATCTGAATAACATAATCATTAAACTCAATCTTGAACATATAAATTGAAACATGGCTTTTGTAAAACCAATAATTTTAATTAAAATGGAGCTACACAATCCTGATAAAGGTTTTCAGCCCAATGGGTCGACTGTCTATTGCCTTCCCTGGATGCTGCCTGACCTACTGAGTTGCCCCGGCATTTTGTGTGTTGCTTAAGTTTTCCACTGTCTGCAGTCTCTCTCACTTGCCTTCATTTTAATTAAAACAGTGGACAGGCGTTAGGAAGTGGTTTCTTGCTTGAAAGTTTGTGCAAAAACTTAGTATACTTCTCCTCAAATCAGTCTATCAACCAACTTTGCTGCAAAATGGTTCCACTCAATTCAAAAACTAATCTCAGTGCCTCCTCTTGTGGTAGAATCTGACTGTAACTTGACGTGGGCCAAAAGTTTATGACTGGCAATCATTCGGCTGTGGCTTTGAGTCATCAATTAATGCAAAGATTAGAAAAAGAGACACTGACGTACAAGGAAAGGGAACAAGAGAAATGCATGGAATTTAGTACTCCCGCAAGAGTTATTTCCAAATGAATTCAGATCCAACTGTAATGCAATGAAGAAATGGCACATAACAATTCTTTACAGGGAAGATTGGTGGGGTGTTAAAACTCCCATTTTTACACTTCAGTTTCAATGACAGACAATGGGAAAATGTATCGAAAGGAACAGTCTGCTCAGTGGTCATTACTTGACTTAACCATATAACCATATACGGAGCAGAAACAGGCCATGTCGGCCTTTCGAGTCCGTACCGGTTCACTAGAACAACTCCACTAGCTTAAACCTCCCGCTCACCACCAATTACCCTCCAACCCCCTCACCTCCATGTACACGTCCAACCTTCTCTTAAATGACTTGCATTGCCCTGGACCAATAATCTAAGGCACTAATTTAAGTCTGATATGACAGATGAAAAATGTAATTAAAAAAACAAATTCAATGTTAAACTACTGAATTCTAATGCCCTTACTCCAGTTTAACGTACAGGACTAGACAGCAGCTATTCTCAACCTTTTTTGGGCAATGGCTCCCTTAGGACTTTGTCTAAAATTTATGGGCCTCTTTCCCTGTGAAGCAGTCAAGTTTTGGTTTCTTCCTAACTTCTCTCCTATTGACTAGAAAAAAAAATTACCGATATGTTACATAAGGTGAAAAGAAAACAAGGCTTTTACTTAAATGTGCTCCTGGGGGTTGGGGGGTCATCAGGCCCCCGTTGAGAAAGCCTGCCCAAGGGTCACCAACACTGCTGCATCCCAAATTTCTTGTCGGTATTGCAGCAGTTAGGGATAGATGATAAAAAGCTGGCATTTTAGTGACAATCAAACACATGAATAAAAAAAATGGGCATTCCTCCAATCATGAAGTGGCTACTAACAAGGGGTGGTGGGGGGGGGGGGGGGCGCAATGTTTTTGGCTCCGTGAAAGGAGAGCTGGAGGAAAGGAGATAGAGGGAAAGAGAAACTGAGCTGAGACATAGGGAAATATTGGGGGGGGTAGTTAATGGAAACGGGACAGGCCGATGTTAATGCCATTTTGTAGGAGGATGCCCTACAAGGGTATGAGGTGTTCCTCCAATTTGCAGGTGGTCTCAGTCTGGCAGTGCATGGGAGTCGGGAAATGAAACGGGTGACATTTCAGATGCCAAAATGTCAAGGCCAAATACAGAGCTGCCTTAATGGAGGAGTGGGTCTTTCATACCCCACATATTTATAACTTGGTATCAGACCATTCAATTACAGAGTGATGAGAGGAGTTGGAAAGGGTGATGGACATCGTGTTTCAACCAGACAGCAAAACGCTGATAATAAATTTTCCAATTGTTCAGAAAGCCCAGTGGTTTGATAGTCATTTCACTGGACAATGTCCCTCTCCCCTTCCCCCGAGCACGTGGGGCCCCTCCCCCACTCCCTTAAACACACAGTGCCATCTCCCTCACTCCATCGAACACACATGAAGGTTTCCTGGCTCCCTTTAAACTTACAGGCTCTCGCTTGGCACTAGTCCTATGTGTGTTGGATTAGCAGAGTTTTGCTGTTATGACTGTTGCTTTCAGAATAATTAATTTAGATAAGTTTAAACAATGTGCAAGTTCCAATTGGTGGGAAAATGGTGAACCTTACCGATGGAGTTGTTCAGCTTGTCAGTTTTCTTCTTCTTGTTTTTCTTGGCCTTTCCTCTGGGCTGGGGTGATTCGGCGGTGTTTTTGTTCAGTGCTTGCTGATCAGTGGTGGCTGCAGGTTCACTCATTGCTGCCACACGGTCTTCCTTCACATGGTTGAGCTTCCTCCCATTGCCATTTACTCCCCTCTTCTCCTCCTTTCTCTGCTCCATCAACATTTGGCACTCGGACAGCTTTGGTTTGGGTGCCCCCACCTCCTGCTGACACTTGGCGGAGGATTTCTGATGCACATCGCAGGGTCTGAAGCCGTCCACCGGCCTCGGTTGCCGCTCAGTACTTGGCCTGATAGCCTGCAATTTTAACTTCTGCTTGCTCGTTACTTCATTTTGTCCTGCTGCGGCATCTGGGCTAACGTTGGTTTCTGGCTGCTTGGTCTTTGCCTCCCGTTGTGGTGGGGCTTGGGGGACTCGAGGGTCTTTTCCACTTGCTGGTGCACTAGGTTCCAGCTCTGCTTGCTGCTCTTCCTTGCTGTTGGCCTGCTCGGTCGGAGAGTTATCAGGTTTTGTTAGAATGTCTGGCTGCTGGGATTTATTGTCATCGTTCACCAGACCCACAGCGGCTTCCTTTAGCTGTGCATTTTGCAGAAGACACACAGCTTTTTGGGACTCCTTAGTCCTTTCTTTTTTCTTTTTCTTGGCCGAACGAATTTGCTGGAGCTCCTGAAGGCGCTGCAACTCCTGTTTTAGTCGCTCTTCTTCCTCCCGCTGCCTCTGCTCTTCCAAAAGTTGCAACTGTTCTCTCTCACGGGCCTCGGCCTCGAGTCGAGCCTTCTCTTCCTGCTGGAGGAAAACAGCAGTGAGTTTATTGAGCCAAAACTTTGGTGGTGACAGGAGGTGTTACTTACCTGGTAGCCTGCTGGTCCCTTTAGATAGTTCAATTTGTGTGGTTAGCGCAACGCTGTTACAGCACCAGCGTTCAGGACCGGGGTTCAAATCTCACGCTGTCTATAAGGAGTTTGCATGTTCACCCCATGACCTGTGTGGGTTTCCTCTGGGTGCTTCAGTTTCCTCCCACCCTTCAAAATGTACCGGGGTTTGTAGACAATTAGCTGTAATTGGCAGGCACAGACTTGCAGGCCGAAAGGGCAAGTTATCGCGCAGCATGGCTCAATTTAAAATTTAAATTTTTCCCCAAGGCAACACTAATGATGAATCGGGGTCCACAACTCTGAGTGGCAAAATGGGACCCATGCTGTTGCACCTGTGACCAATTGTTCCTGTGACCAATTGTTCCAGACTTCATGCCAAGTTTACGCTTTGCATGTTTTAGTTCGGTCAGACATACCGTAGATATTTGAGTATAATGTGAAAAATTTTTCCCCTTTTTCCCCTCAAAAATAGAGAGGTCACATTATACTCGAGAGAAAAATGAATTTTTTTTCTGCAGGCGGGTGGTGAGCGGCAGAGCGTGACTTAGGTGGCCGAGTGGCAGTGCGACTTGGGCGGGTCAGCTAAGGAGCATCTCAAAGGAAGGAAAAAAAAAATAAAGAGTTGGAGGAGTTTATGGAGGAATTTCTGGAGCTTAAGATCTTGGCTGCTTGGCTCCTGATGTTGGGATCATTAAATATGCAAAGGAGCAGAATTTGAGAAGTGCTGATATGTCAGGTAGTTACACAGCTTAAGGAATTCTAGAAACAAGGAGATGGGAGCGTGACTCAGGCGGGCAGGCGAGCGGCCGGAGAGATGGCAGCACGACTCAGGTGGGGGGGGGGTCATATTTTACATGGGAGTAAAATTTTTCCCCCCTTTTCCCCTCAAAAATGGGGGGGGGGGGGGGGGCGTGTCGCCTTATACACAGAATGCATTATATACGAATATTCACGGTAGATGGCCACATGGATATAAGAATTAGAGGGTTATGGGTGTGATGGAGGAAAGGATTAGATTTGTGGTGGAGTCGGCTGATGAGGTCAGCACAACATTGTGGGCTGAAAGGCCTGTTCTTTGCTTAATGTTTCATGTTTTTTTTCTATGTTCATTTTCTTGGTGAAATTTTAGTAAATAAATTACAGTACTTAGTAAATTACAGTAGTTTTCAGGGAGATCTTCAAAACCCAGCTGGAGTTGAACAGTCAATTTCATATCTTTACAGGACTACAATACAGAAATCACCTCTTCAGCCCATCTAGTCCATGTTGAACTATTATTCTGTCTCATTCCATTGACCTGCAACTGGATCATAGCCCCTCCATCCACGTTCCTATCCAAATTTTTATTAAATGTCAAAATCAAGCTCACTTTAGCTGGCATTTTCTCTACCTACGTCAGTGCTTCTCCACTGGTGCAACACAGCTCGTTTCCACAGAAGTCTTTAAAAATGTGAAATAAAATACTTTAAATTAGATAAAGATGTGTTTCTTACAGAGCTGCCTTTGACTTGAAAATATTTCTCAGTCATTGCCACGAGTGGGCCATGGTGTGCTAGGCCATAAGCCAGGTGGGCCTTCGACCGAAAAAGGTTGAGAATACTGACCCTTCATCATTTCATATTCCTGTCAAATCTCCTCTCATTCTTCAACAATTCAGGGAATGAAGACCTCACTTATTTACCCTTTGCCTAACACTCAATTCCTCAAATCCCAGAAACCCAACCCTAACCCTCGTAAATCTTCTCTGCACTCTTTCAATCTTATTTCCACTCAAGAGCCAAAGCACTGGCATCAAGAGTAACAAAGGTTCAACTTGCGTGATCATGAACAAGAGATGAACAGAGTAACTGTTTATTGTTAGGAGTATGGATACCAGAAGCATGTGTCAACATTCATATCCTGAGGACCAAACTGCCTGTGCTCTCCAACCAGAACACAGAGAAACTGCTTACCTTTCGTTGCTTGTGCCGTGCTCGTTTAGCTGCCCTTGAGCTGCTGACTGGCTTCGATTCTGTGCTATTTATAAACTGTAATAGATCCTCTACTTTTCTATGGTCTACTATCTGTTCTTTCTCGAGAATCGGGTCTGTTTTCTTTGGCTGCTCCTCTTTGCGCTTTGTGAGCCGTAACCGCAGTTTCTCCCGCATTTCTGCATAGTTTCGACTCGTTGGTGCAGCAGGTGGCTGAAAGACACAGGCAGCAGTGTTTAATTGCAGATCTCCGCTGTTTCCCAATTAAATTATCAGCAAAGTGGCTGTAAGCTTAAGCCACCATGGAGCTACAAATCGCATACCATGACATCTCAATGGATTTACATTGCTTTGTTTATTTTGCACTTGGATTCAGAGTAAACAATCTTACAAAACGGTATGAACAACCTTAGTCCATATTACGCAAATTGCTCCCATCCACCTGTTCATTTACATGCACTGCGGCTGAATATAGGAAAAAGTTAAAGTAGAGAAGACATGCAAGGCCAGCTGGAAAACCCGTATTTAAGTGGGGTGATGCCATCCTCCATCATTAAAATTTACTCTAAACTCTCTGATGGGTCAGTTGAAATCAGCCAGCATGTACTTTATCTGGTGCTGGTGCTGTCCCCAGCTAACCATTAATATTAGAGTTCAGACTTCCTATTCTCAATGTACACACTTCATTATAAGTAACACTGCAAGACTTGATAACGCTTAAACTGTATCAACCAGATACCACTATGAATGCAAGCAAAGCCATGAACTGTACTGTATTTCTTGCATATATATTTTATTGTACCAGCAGTGTATTGTTTAAAGATGAAACAATGATTTTCATGCCTTGCAAATGGAATTAATGTAAAGAAGACATTTTTATATTTTCTGGTTACATTTTTATGAACAAGGTATGCTTGATATTTTTTTAAAAATCCTTGTACAATGGTTCAGGCTTGTTTAGATGTCAGAGCATAGCACAAAATTTCCAGGATCTTTTAAAGTGGAATTGGAAGTCCATTAATTCTTGAAATTCAATTTGTTTGGATTGTAGCAGGGACGCTAGCCTGTGGGGATGTACTGAATTTCTGACAGCAACGCTAATTTCCATGCTAGGTTGTGAATGCACGGAAATCGCAAAGCTGCTGCCACATTCATGAAATAACCAAGTGAACACGAGTAGCTTTGTCATCTAGACCACATTTGGGCCAATTTGACTGACAAACTGTGAATTAATTACCCGCTGTCAACTTCTCCAGGGTCTCAGCAAAATTCTTCAGAATCCACAAGATCAACACACAGAAAAAGATACGATTTGAATATTTTAACCACTGAGATGGTGAACATTCTTATTTGTCAGGAAACTGTCCATTTCCTTCCAAGTTGATTCTGTGCAAAAGCAATGTTTCAATATTCGTCAACTGCTGCTTTACAATGAGCTGCTTTGATCTAATTAACAACACGAAACAGCTTCTTCAAAACCGCTAAAAATAGTAACTTCAACACAGATTATGAATATTTCTTTTATATCTGTAAAAACCCAGGGAATCAATGCAGGTACTGTAGCACAAGGACAGTGGTTTGATCTAACATGATCGAATTTTGGCACCAGTGCCTACATCATTATGCTTGAACTCAAAATCTCAGACTCAGCACTTTGCTGCTGCCTGTTGTCACGGTCACACTGGATATAGCCAATCCTATTTAAAATACTACATGGCATTTCAAATTTACTGTCAGAGAACATACATGACATCACATACAACTGAGATTCCTTCTCCTGGTAGTGCAAAAAGTAAACTGTACACAGCGTGAACATGTAATCAAAAGAACTGTAAATTGATAACAAATGTAAACCAACTGACGGTGCAATACAGAGAGAGCACAGAAAATCAATAAAGTGCACAAGTACGAGTCCTTAAATGAGTCCCTGATTGAGTTTGTTGTTGAGGAGTCTGAGGGTGGAGGGGGAGCAGCTGTTTCTGAACCTGGTGGTGAGAGCCTTGTGGCACCTTAGACCTCTTTCCTGATGGCAGTGATAGAACAGAGCATGTGCGTGGGGTGAGGGTCTTTGATGATTGCTGCTGCTCTCCGACGGCAGGGTACCTTGTCGTGGGGAGGGTTTTGCCTGTGATGTGTCCAGAACATTTTGGAGGGCTTTACGCTCAGGGGGATTGGTGTTCCCCATACCAGACCGTGATGCAGCTGGTCAGCTCTATTGAATTAAGCTGTAACATTATCTTTATTTTACATGCAGTGATGTGAAGGACTGGAAGCTGAAGAGGAGGGGTACAAAGTTTTGCACAAATTGCTGTGATAATTCCATTAATGATAATATTGCCAATATTCTTACTTGCTGCAACCAAGCAGGTACTTATTGTTTTGAATAAAAACTGCATTGGTATACAGTGCTCCAGTTTGAAATTGGTAGTCGAACAATTCACATATAATTGAAGTCCACATTCTAGAGTTTATTCAAGGTTATTCGGATACATTTTGGTTTGACCATGTCGAAATCACAGCACTTTTTATACACAGCCCCCTCATTTCAGGGCAGCATGTTTGGGATATTTGGCTTCACAGATGTTTGAGTACTCAGCTATATTTAATTGCTTCATTGGTGCAGGTTAAAAAAAAAAAGGGCTAAGCTTTCGATCATCTTTGGAGACAGTAGTTGCTATTTTTCAACATGAGGACCAAAGTTGTGCCAATGGAACTCAAAGAAGGCATTATGAGACTGAAAAGCAAGAATAAAACAGTAAGGGACATCACCCAAACTTGAGGATTACAAAATCAACTGTTTGGAACATCATTAATCAGAAAGAGTGAACTGGTGAGCTCAGTAATCACAAAGGGATTGGTATTCCAAGGAAAATCTCCACTGCTGATATCAGAAGAATTCTCAACACAATGAAGAAAAACTCCCAAATGTATGCCCAATAGATCAGAAATACTTAAGGAGGCAGGTGTGGATATGTCAACGACAACTGTCTGCGGAAGACCTCATTAACAGAAATGCAGGGGCTACACTGCCACATGCAAACAAACCATGAGTTAGCCACAGAAAGGATAGATGCATTACAGTTTCCCAAGAAGTATTTCAAAGAGCCTACAGATTCTGGAAGTAGGTCTGTGGACGGATGAGAACAAGATTAACCTGTATCAGTGATGGCAAGAGCACCACCAAAGTGTGAAGGTGAAAAGGAACTGCCAAAGATCCAAAGCATATCTCTGTTGCCATGGCTTGTATCTTGCAGCGTAGCCCCTTCACTTCTGTTCATGAAGTCTTCTGCAGACAGAAGTCATTTGACACATCTACCTCCTGAAGAGGGTTTGATCTGTGGCACATACATTTGGGATTTTATCTTCATTACGCTAAGAGCTCTTCCGTAATCAGCAGTGGAGGTTTTCCTTGGAAGACCAGGCTCTTTGCAATTACTGTACACTCTTTCTTCTTAATGACGATACAATCTGTTGATTTTGGTAATCCTAAGATTTGGGTGCTGTCTTCTTGTTTTTTTAGCCTCATAGTGGCTTCTTTGACTTTCATTGATACAACTCTGGTCCTTGTGTTGAAAAATGGCAACTACAGACTCCAATGGTGATCAAAAGCTTAGAAGCAAGCCCAGCTCTCTTCTATCTGTACCAATGAAGCAATTAAACATAGCCGAGTACTCACGAAAACCTGTGAAGCCAAATGCCCAAACATTATGCTGCCCTGAAATGAGGGGAGAATGTATAAAAAGTGCTGCAATTTCTACATGGTCAAACCAAAATGTTATCAAATGACCTTGAATAAACTCTGGAACGTCGACTTTAATTGCATATGAATTGTTTGATTACAAATTTAAAACTGCAGAGCACAGGGGCAAATAAAAGAAAATGGTTTCTTTCACCCAAACATTATGGAGAGCATTGAATGATCTCAGATTGGAAAGAGACCACATAAAAGGGGAAAAGAAAGAGGGAGTGCCCAGCGCACAAATGGGCTTAAGAAGATATGGGTCCAGATTTGGCTCTAGGGAGCAGAATCTGAGGAAGTGGTGCAGGTGTTGGCAGTAACAGCATTCTGACAGAGAAAAAAATATTGAGGAGGTAAGTGTTATCTTGTGGCAAATAAGGCAGGATAAATCCCCAGGGCTTGACAAGATATTCCCTGAACATTGAGAAAGGTTAGTACAGAAATTGCAGGAGCCCCAGCAGGGGGTATTTAAAACATTCTTAGCCAAGGGTGACATGACGGAGGATAGCTAATATTGTTATGTTGATTAAGCAAGGCTCTTAAGAATAATCTGGGAAATTATAGGTCAGAGAGTTTGACATCAGTCTTGGGCAAGTTACAGGACGACGATCTAAGGGACTGAATATTCAAGTACTTAGATAGGCAGGAATAGATCAGAGATAGTCAACATGGCTTTGTACGTGGTAGGTCACGTCAAGCCAATTTTAAGAGTTTTTCGAGGAGGCTACAAGGAAAGTTAATGAAGGCTGTGGATGTGATTCACATGCACATTAGCAGGCCTCTGACAAGGTCCCACATGGGAGATTGGTCAAGAAGGTTCAGTCGCCCGGTATTCAGGACAAGATGCTAATTGGATTTGGCACTGACTTTGCGGGAAAGGCCAGAGTGGTAGTGGATGACAACCTCGGACTGAAAATGCCTAGTGGTGTGCTTCGGGAATCGGTGGTGGTCCATTGGTGTGTATCATCTGTATCAATGATCTGGATGATAATATGGTGAATTAGATCAGCAAATTTGCCAGACAATAAGATTTGGGTGTAGTAACAGCAACGAAGGCTTGCATCAGGATCTTGACCAACTAGAAAAATGGAAGGTAGAATTTGATGTAAACGGTGTGAGGTGTTGCACTGAGAAGGTAGGAAAATACACAGTAAATGATATGGCACTGAGGAGCACAGTAGAACAAAGGGATATGGGGATGCCTTGAAAGTGGTGTCACAAGCAGATAAGAGTCATAAAGAGAGTTTTTCCCACATTGGCCTTCAAGTATTGAATACAGGAGTTAGGATTTTATGTTGTTGTCCAAGACATTTGAGGCCACATTTGGAGTATTTTGTGCAGTTTTGGTCACCTCCCAAAAGGAAAGATAGCAATGAGATTGAAAGAGTGGAGAGAAACTTTACAACAATGTTGCTGGGACTTGAGGAGCTGAGTTATTGGGAAAGATTGAATAGGGCAGCACAGTTTACTGTAGCAGTTAGTGCAATGCTGTTACAGTGCCAGTAGGCAGGACTGGGGTTAGAATTCCGCACTATAAGGAGTTTGTACGTTTTCCCCGTGTATGCGTGGGCTTCCCCCGTGGGCTGCAGTTTCCTCCTAACTTTCAAAACATACCCCGGGAGTTGCAGGTTAATTGCGTGGCCGAAATAGCCTGTTACTGTGCTGCATGACGACATTTAAATGTAGGATTTATACCACACATGCCGTTTCAAAGAGCAAGTTTTAATTCTCAGTTTCTTCTCAGAGCACCTGAATATCGGAGCCAGTGTTCCAAAAGAGTAGCTTTCTGTCTATATTGATTGGGCATGTTAAGACTTTTTATCCAATGTAAAGCAGGGTTACAGACAATATTTATTAACAACAGCCAAAACAGCTCCTAATTAAAAAAGGATCACTCACCCCGCCGTGGCCAAAGAATTCACAGTAGCAGCAGTCACAGTATTTTCCTTCTTTCTGATTGGTTGATGTTGAGGTACTAGAGCTATGTTCTGAGCAGCTGTCTTCGTCTTGACTTTCTTCAACGTCAAACTGTTGATGATCGTACACATTGCCACTCGCACATGGATGCCCTTCGCAATCAGGGTCACTGCAGAGGCATCAAAACAACAGTTAAATGCACTTGTTCAATGCCCAGTGGTGGGAAAAAAAAGACAATTGTGCTGGTTCCAGCTTTACGAATTCTCACTGTCACTGAGAAAAAGGGCCTAATATTTCTAAGCAGTCAATAACTTTTCCGCAGTGCCACTTGTCTTCAATTTTTCCGCTGCTGAACCTTAATATTGCCCAACTTGCTGAGCTTCTCCAGCACTTTTGTGAACCGCCATTTGCAGACCTGAACCTTTTCCAGTTCACCAAATCCTTTCCACTGATGATGCTCAGGACCATCTCTCCTTTCTGCCCTGCACTTGGAGATCTGTCCGTGAATACGGTTGTTGTTATTCATTCTGGTCAGCTTGCATTTATTACAGGAACTTTTTCCAAATGCCTCGGTGAATTATGCACCAAATCTGATTGCGGCCTAACCACAGTCTCACACAATGGATGGAAATTGGCGAAGGAGGAATAATGCAAAAGGACTCAGTGGATTATTTAACACCCACTTCAATCACAGCAAAAGGCAGCAGTGACCTCAAATTTATATCCCATACAAAAGATAGGACTATCCGCCCCAGAACACCCCCCCCCAAGTCTGCAAAGCAACAGCAACTAATGTCCTTAGTTGGTTGATGGACTAATTGTTTACTCTATAAGCAAAACTGATTATCTATTTTCTTGTTAATAATAGCAGACTAAGAAAAAGCAAAATGGAGTCAGATTAATACTATTATATACCACAATAACTGAGCTGCAAGCATTACTGAATGAACACTTTAAAGATGTTCGAGTATGGGATACTAGACTTACTTTATTTGCCATATTCATGAAACATTTTACTGAAATCTCAGATATATGCCGCATACTAACCTGCACACGCTGGCTGATGCACTCACTGAGCTTTCTGCAGTAGCTGCAGGGGGGGCAGATGAGGTTGGACATAGCCCTGAATGGGGATCGATAAAACCTGGGGCAGTTGAAGCTGTCTTTGGAAAAGGTGAAGTCACAAGGTTAGGCATGTGAGGTGCAGAGGCAGGGGACAGCGGCGTGGGTGTGAGAGATGGAAGAGATGTTAAACCTGTGGGGCTGTTCCTAGGTGCCACTGGTGTGGGATGTCTGTGGTCTTCTTTACCTAAATTGTGGAACACCTCACCTGGACCAAAAGCAAAGGACAAAAGGAAATTAACAACTTGGAACATGGCAGCTGGAATTGCAGAACACTGACGTTTTACAGCTTTAAATCAATGAAATTCTTCAAGTGCTGGGTGGCACAGTTGGGGTAGGGGTTAGTACCACACCTTTAAAGCACCAGCGATTGGGACCGGGTTCGAATCCCACGTTGTCCGTAAGGAGTTGGTACATTCGCCCCATGTCTGCTTGGGTTTTCTGCAGGGGCTCTGACTTATTCCCACCATTCGAAATGTACTGGGGCAGCACGGATACGTGGGCCGAAATGGCCTGTTTTAAAATTTTAGAACAAATCTGGGAAATTAAAACTCAGTTAGAATGCACAAAGGTGCAGGTCACAAAGCATTCAAAGGAAATCAAAGGTAACTAACATTTCACCTTCTACTGCTCATAGATGTCACGTGACCTGCTGAATTTCTCCAGCACATTTTGCGTATTGCACGTGCTCCGTCATCTGTTGACTTTGTTGGGCCAAATTCCTTGATGGTGCCTTGTGCCTTGCAATTTCAAAAAATTGGTTTGGTACTCAGGCTCATTTGCCATATTTAAAACATTAAAATTATTTATTATGGTAGATACCAAGAAATTATTTGCTGTGATTGGAGTTGCCCAGATTAAAGACATGTTGTCTCAAGATGAATGCGAGCCTATTCAGGAACGAAGTCCATAAAATCTTGTTCTACAGATGGGGTGATGGAAATCTGGAATCTTCTCCTCGTTGACCAACCATTCACAAACTCACTGTTCCTGATACTGCATTCTATTAATATCACCACTACTTATTTGATCCCAATAATAACATTGAATTAAACAATTGTAATAATTTATGTGGCCCAAAGGGGGCACCCACCAGCTAGTTAATTAAAGTTTGAATCCACATCAGTCATAACCTGCATTTAAAAACTCACTTTTGCAGATAAATGGCCCATGGTGCTGTGCAAATAAGATGCGGGGAAGGAGCACACTGTGCCAGGAAAAAATGGGTCTGTGAACACGAGAGGTTGAAGCTGACAGAGATGTGGAAGTTAAGCAAGTGAATTCCATACTGAAGCAGAAGTAGGCTATTTGGCACATCAAGTCTGCTCCACCATTCCAAGATGAGCTGATCCATTCTCCCACTCAGTCTCAATCCCATGCCTTCTACCTATTTTCTTTAGTATCCTGACTATTTGGATACCTATCATTCTTTACTTTAAATATACCCTAAACCTGGCCCCCACAACTTCCATATAATTCCATATAATGTTCGCAACTTCCAGAGGTTCACCACTCTCTGGCTAAACAAATTCCTCTGCATCTCTGTTTTAAATGGGTGCTGTTCAATCCTCAAGTTGACCTAGACTCCCCACCCATGGGAAACAACTTTGTAAGATCTACTCCATCCAGGCCTTTCAATATTCTAAATGCTTCTATGAGGTTCCCCCTCTTTCTTATGAACTCCAAGGAATACAGCCCTAGAGCCATGAAAAGTTCCTCACACGCTCATCCTTTAATTTCAAGAATAATTCTCTGAACCATCTCCAATGCTAGCACATCTTTGCTTCAACAAGGAGCTCAGAACTGAAGGCGTTGGGCCAAGAAAAAAATGGATCTGTGAACAAGAGAAGTTGAAGCTAAACAGAGATGTGGAGGTTTAGCAAATGAATTCCAAAGAGTAGAGTGAAGTCAGCTGAAAGCTGTACCAGAAGGGTAGACAAAGAACTCTAACTGATCTGCTATATAGAAATGAAATCTGCTCTTATTCTGACCAGCAGTTATCTCTGAACAGCACATTTATATTGAACAATATTCTGATGTGTAGCGGTCTGGTCTGGCCTTATACACAAGGGGTCAAATCGCCACAGCACACAGCCTACACAAAATGGCGCAGGGACTGCCTCCTCAGCGCCAGGGTTAAAGAGCGGACTGTGGGGAGCGAGAGCCGCTCCTGAGACTGTGCGCTGACGTCACTCCCTTGAGCCAGCGCAGCAGGTGGGGGATTTGCAGCATTGCATTTGTAGCACAGTCTGTTTGAATAAACAGTCGGTTACCGGTTCACTCAGCTTGGTGCAGACGTGTTCCTTTTCTCTTTGTAGCGCCACCGTATAATAGGCGCAACAGTTTCAATGGTTTGAGCACACAGCGGCATGGACCCCACCGGCTCCTGAAGCTGCTGGAAACAAGCCTGCCGCAGTCATGTCCATTTCTGTTCCCACCCCGGCTATGGTGAATGCCAATGGCATCCACTTGCCGCCATTTTGGGCCAACCAGCTGTGCAGTTGCCTGCAACTAGCTGAGGCACAGTTTGTGTTAAGAGGCATAATACCTGAAGACACCAAATTTTGGCACGTTGTCAACACCCTGGATCCAGTCACCGCAGCAACAGTCTGCTCTTTTGTGAGCCAACTGCCCAAAGAATGCAAGTATACCCTCTTTCGTCGATTCTTACTTGATTCTTTCGAACTCAGCCGGCACGAACGGGCCATTTGCGTACTTAACTCACAGGGCCCAGGGAACCGAAACCCCTCTGACCTTATACAGGAGCAAGTGGTGTTAGCAGTCGGACACACCAAGTATTTTCTGTTTGAAGTCCTATTCTTCTCAAAGTTGCCAGTCTACCTTGCCTCAGCCATCTCCGATATGGACTTTGCTCACCCGCACCTTGTGGCCAAGGAAGCTTTTCTGAATCCCTCAGCCAGACTCAATTAGTGGCCTCAGCAGTTGGCACCAGAAAGGGCCTCCTTTACCTATGGAACCTGAAGATTGGGCGATATTTCCTTGGAGACACTGGTGCCGAGATCAGTCCCATACCGCCTAAATTCTTCAAGAGAAGAAACAACCCCCAAGGTTTCACCTTACCGGCAGCCAATGGTTCTACGATCCCCAGCTACGGAACTCAACTCGTGACTATCCACACCAAGGACACCGTTTTCCAATGGGAGTGCGCAGTCGCCTCCGTGGGTCAGGCCCTCCCCTAGGGCCAATGCGCCTTATGGACGTGGTGACTCGGGTCCTGGAGGGAATATTCGTCTATATGGACGATATTCTCATCGCCAGCCCCAACGCAGGAACACACTGGGAACACCTTTGGCAGCTCTTCGCCAAGCTTCAGGCGCATGGGGTTAACAGTCAACCCAGCTAAATGCCAGTTTGGCTTGGACACGACCGATTTCCTGGGACATCACATCACCAGCACAGGAGCCGTGCTACTGCCCGACAAGGTAGAGTCCATCTGCAGTTTTCCCAAACCAACCTCTCTCAAGGGACTGTAGGAATATGTAGGGATGGTGAATTTTTACCATAATTTCCTCCCAGGGGCAGCAGCCATCACGCAACGACTATTCGACCTCACCAAAAGGGGCGAGAAGACTCTCACCTGGGCCGCTGAAGCACTCCAAGCTTTCGACGCAACCATAACAGCGCTATCTGAAGCCACAGCACGCAGCCAGCACACAGTGCAGGGACTGCCTCCTCACTGAGGAGCGCTAAGGTTCAAGTGCGGACTGCGGGGAGCGAGCGCCGCTCCTGAGACTGTGCGCTGATGTCACTCCCTTGAGTCAGCGCAGTGGGTGGGGGGTTTTGCAGCATTGCTTTTGTAGCGTGGTCTGTTTGAATAAACAGTCGGTTACTGGCTCACTCAGCTCAGTGCAGACGTGTTCCTTTTCTCTTCGCAGCGCCACCATATAATAGGCGCTACAAATGTATCTCAGCAACAAATTCAGAAGAAACCAGCCTAAATCATGGCAGCATAGTAATCAGGAGATCCCAGACCTACAGTGCAATTTACAATGTACATAAATTGGCTTTCATGTGCAAAATGGGGATTTAAAAAAATCAAATATTTAAAATTTGATTTACAGCTCAGAAGAACCCGATTTCAGCCCGTCCTGTCCAATTACACCCAGATTAACCCGCAACCCAGTTTGGGAGGGTGGGAGGAAACTTGAGGACCTGGGGTAAACCCAAGCAGACATGAGAGAACATACCAACTCCTCTTAGACAGCGTCAGACTTGAACTCAGGCTGACGATAGCGCTGCTCTAACCGCGCCATCCATTCATTACCACGATCAGCGTTGCCTTATCACCAAGATAAAAATTCCATTCCCTCAGCACCAATGGCAACTTTCCCAAACAGTTTCCCCAATACACACAACCAAAAAGGACTTGCATCCACAGAGGATCTTCTGTGAACCCAGGACAATGTACTGCATTAACTGGGCATATTGGAAAAGCACTGTAGCTGGAAAAGCAAACGTTCTGATCATGCACAAGGATTCATCAAAGCACCAACCGGAAATAATGAATGAAAGTATTTGTTTCTCTTGGAAAAGTGACATCAGTTGAGGAAAAAAGATACCAAGCTGATTATCATTCGCCCAAGCCTGCATATTTTACAAAGGGCAGAAGGAGCCCAGATCTAACGTTCCAAATGAAAATAAATCCCGTCATTTTACAGTTGTGATAGTAAGTATTCTTTATCTGCCTGTGATCTAGTGTTGTTGATTGGATCACCTTCCCCAAGTGGCCCTGAACTGAGTGATTTCCTATCCATTTCAGTGGGCATCTATGAGCTTATGGATGGTGTGGGGTTGGGGGTCCACATACAGACCCAGAATGGGGAAGAATGGTAGATATTCTTTCCTGAAAGACATGAGAAGCCACTGGTTTCAATGTTACTAAATTCACATTCAGAGTCCATATAGCTTTAAAACAGGCCCGCCAGCCCAACGACGTCAAATCCCATTTGGTCCATAAACCTCTCTACCAGCCATTCTCAACAGGGCTCATACGGCTTTGCTGGAGGCCACAGCACATTTCAGGGGTGAAATAAAATAATTTCAAAACTTTTTTTTTAAAAAAGGTAGTCGGTAGGAGAGAAGGAAGAAACCAACTAAACTTGACTGCCTCACAGAGAAGGCAGTACATAAACTTTGAGCAGAGTCCTAAGGGGGCCAATGCCAAAATAATGTTGAGAATGGCTGCTCTACCATTCCTATCCACATACCTGTCCAATTACCTTTTAATTGTTGGAACTATATCCTCCTTTTTCACTTCACCCGACAGCTCGTTCAATGGACCTATCATCCTCCGAGTATAAACTTTCCTTTCAGATACTTTTTAAATCTTTCTCTTCTCATCTTAAACTGTGCTCTCTCGTTCCCATGTAAATAAACTAAGAGCATTCACTTTGAACATGCCAGTTATGATTTCATAAATCTCCAAGATCGCCCCTCAGACGCTTTTGCTCTCAAGAAATAGTTCCGGCCTATCCAACATCTGCTTCTATCTCCAGTCCTCGCTCGTGATCTCCCATTACTGTTAGCATTTTATTCTAGACTTGTCTGATTGGTTGAATTTAATTCAGCTGCTGCAATAGTGGGATTTGAACTCCCATCTTCTTACCAAAAGTTGGGGACACAGCATGCTAATCCAATAATTTCACCACTCTCATTACAGTGTCAGGCTGTAATCTTGTGACAAATGGGGAAGAGGAGCTTTGAAACTCTTCAAAGACCACAATCCTGTCAGCTTTCTTCAGAAGCTCGATTGAGAGCGTCCTTGCCAGCTGTATCACATTCTCGTATGATTTTGCTGTCAATTATTGGATCAAAGGTCACTCCAGAAGATCACTGGGGTCCCCTCCCCTCCATCATCATGGTCTACCAGGATTGATATTCTGAAGAGGGCTTGCAAGGTCATTGAGGACCCCTATCAGCCCACATGCAGCATCTTCCAGATACACCTGTCGGGACAGAGATACAGGAGCAGTAGAGCCAGAACCACTAGGCTGAGAAACAGCATCTTCCCTTGGGCAGTGAGACTACTGAATGACTGATGAACTGCTTTACACAAATCGCTGTTAATTTAACGGCATCTATTTATTTATTTATATATGTGTCTGTGTATCGTTTGCCTACGTGTGTGCGCTATCTATTTGTGCATTTGTGCACCGAGGACCAGAGAATGCTGTTTCGCCAGGTTGTACTTGTACAACCGTATGATAAAAATGAATTTGAAAACATGTCTAGCAATAAAATCACAGCAAGCAATCAAACGTTTCAGAAAATGGAAAGAAAGGGAAACAAAATAACGGGAAAACAATTTTAACACAATCTTTATAACACAAAAGACCCATTATTAAAAATTAAGCCCTATACTTGTCTGAATTGAATACACTGCAATATACAGTGTATGGAAGAGGACTGAAAGGAAACGTGCACACAACTATCAGAGTTGAACAGAGTTTAAAGATCAGAGCCAGTGGGTTGCTTTTACCTAATGATGTAGGCCTTTTTGATGAAACCTTAAACTGATTGGAGCTAGATTGTACAGTAGTGGCAGTAGATGAGACAGAGGACGTGGCTGAGGAGGTTGCCATGATGACTTTGTTGGTTTCCATGGAGGCAGGGGGATTGTAGAGACATTTTTTCCTTGCTGCAGGTTTTTTCTCCTTGGTATCTGTGACAACTGTTTCTGTGCTGGTTGTGGGGGGAAGTGCTTCTGGCCTAATCTCTGGGAGCGATGACCGCAACATGTCACCTGTAGAGCAAAGGCAAATATAGATGGTGAACATTGGAAATCCTTCCCACACGTTTGCGAGATCATGCGTTTAAAATGCCAAATTTACTTTCCAGTTAGTATCAAGTTTATGTTTCACTGGTGAACAGCAAGTCATTTAGGAAGCCTTGAAGTGGTTGCAAGAGTGATGTTAATGCATTAAAGGTGGTACACCATTTTATTACACCCGTCAACTGCAGGTAGCAAGTAGCAGTCTTGAACAGTAGGCCAAGCCAACGTGCAAGTAGTGAGCATTTCTCATGTAGATACCCCCCCATATAGTTTTGCATTGATTCTATCCACACTTCTGTGATATTGCCTTGCCATCTGCTGCACCCACAGAATATGCTCTTTTACCACTTATATTTTATTCCCTCACACCTGGAGGGAGTAGGGGCAATGAAACGGTTCAATTTCTATGGCGAGACAACATACCGAACAAAGTATAATCAGCACTCTGGAGTCTGGGCTCATTTTTGAGGTCAATTTGGGGAAGGAGTTGGACGTCACTATGGGAGGAAACCTGGCCTGCTATCCTGAGATATGAAGAGTGCATGGATTGAATAGTCAGATCTTTCTGCTGCCTGCTGAAACAATTTCCATTTCAGATTGACAGTCAATAACAAGCCCTCCAAGAGGCTGAGAAAAGCAGCGCCAGATGTTGTGCAATTCCCATCCACTCTAGCCCCAAGAATCCCAAAATCCTGCAGAGCTCATTCAGTAAGGTTGTGACTCCTGTTCTCGATCGAAACAAGGTTTGAGCTGTAGCAATGGATGCAGAGCAGGATCCTTACATTTTTGAGTTGAGGGGGAGCAGGAGTGGGAGGAGGAAAGAAAGATTAATGATTCTGTCAGCCCAGGACGCAACCCACTGCCTCTCAAAATCCAGTTCCCAATTATAGCATTTATAAAGGTTCCTTCAAAATAAAAATCCACTGCCAATAAATCATAAACAATAAAACATTTGTGTAACATTTATAAAAAAGGAAACATTTAGATAGGCATTGAATAGTCTCTTGCCTTTTTTATCAAAAAAAAAGAACAGGAACTTACCAGATAATGTTTCTGGAAGGAAAGCAGCAGGATTCCATGGTTTTTCCCCATTTATTAGCTCTGATCCCCAAAGACTTGCCAATTTATGGGAGGTGAGGAGTGGGTTGTTCCAGTCAGTACTGCCAAAGCAGCTCTGGTAGATGTGGTCCTGGAGGGATGCACTGAAAACCTGATGCTTGCTGGTGTGATTGGGAGGTGGGGCTGCCTGAAGAGTCTGCAAAGCAAAGTTAGTTGGTTAGAATTCCTTATGACATGCTTGCACCTTCAAGCCTTCAGAAGGACCAGGATTGATAGAACATAGAACATTACAGTACAAAGCATTCGTCAACAATCTAAATCTTCCCTACCTCGCACCCATAACCCTCTATTTTACTTGCATCCACATGCCTATCCAACAGTCTTTTAAATGTACCACCACCACCACCCCTGGAAACATATTCCAAGCATCCACCACTTGGTGTTTTAAAAAAAACGTTACCCCTGATGTTTCCCCTGAACCTTCCTCCTTTACCCTGTGCAGATGTCCTCTGATGTTTGCTTCCATTGCCCGAGAAAAAGGTACTGGGTACCCATCCTAGCTCTCGTAGACCTCCATTAAGCCAGCTCTCATCCTCATTAGTCCCAAAGAGAAAAGCCCAAGCTCTGTTATCCTTGCCTCATAAGACACATTCTCCAATCCAGGCAACATCCTGGTAAATTTCATTTTTCTTTCTTGCACCAATTGCAACTGTGAATAGTTATCTATCCTTTCATTTTACCATATTTTTATTGTGTCTCAGCCTATTGTAGCTGGTGTACACATCTGTTTGACTGTAAGAATTTGATGCATCTGTATTCAAGTACAGTATATGACAAATATTTCATCCACAAATTTCCATTTACTTGTATGGTCAAAAAAATTAATAAAGGTCACGTCTTCATTCCATGAGTCTCAGAATTGCTCCAGTTTTCTGAAGGCAAGAGACTGAGAATGCTCAAATACTCTAAATGTGGCCAAACCAATGTCTCATGCAAATTCATCAAAACATCCCAACTCCTGCACTTCAATCCTATTTACCCGTGACGCCATTTTCAGGGAATTGTTGTCTGTATTCCCAGATTCCCTCTGTTCTACTGCATTCCTCACTGCCCTACTAATTACCAGGTTGGGGATCTCATCAAAACTTTCAATATCTCCTGCTTTAATAAAACCTAAGAGATAGAAGCAGAATTAGACCTGCTAATGGCTGCATTGTAGGAGTGACCACTATTAGGTAAAAGATGAAACTATTTCATCATAGACAGTGCTGGGCAGAGGGTAAAGTCAAAGAGTTACAGCCTTTGGACTAACTTATCCATGCTGAGCTTGTTTTTTTTTTTTTTTAAATTTTTTTATTTTTCACACCATAAATCACATTAGCCATGATATACACAATTTCTTTTTCACACATATACAGTGACTTTTTCTCCCCCCCCCCCCCTTTCCTCCCAAACCACCCCCCCACCCCCCCTCTCATCCATTTTAGGTATACAATCTAGGTTGCATTAATCCAGTCAGACAATGTTGTCATTCAACAAAATTACACCAGAAATTCTACTGAGTCCATTCTTTTCTTTCCTTCTCCTTCCATCAACTTAGGTAATGTTTGTCCCCGGTAGGTTTTCGCTATTGTATTTAATGTAAGGCTCCTATACTTGTTCGAATATTTCAATATTATTTCTTAACCAATATGTTATTTTTTCTAATGGAATACATTTATTCATTTAAATTTGGTAGTTTATTCCTTTTAATTTGGTTATGTATTCCATTAATATTTAAAGACATATAGTTCAGCGTAGCCCTTTCATATTTTGTTTATCTTCTCTTTCCGTTTTTCCATCATTACCTTTCCTCCTTTTCCATTTCTGTTTTCTTATTTTCAACTCTTTATAAGACAACATTCCTAGATGACACAGGAGCTTGAAGGCATCAAATCTGGAGCAGCAAATAAACTGCTAGAGTAACTTAACAGATTCAGCAGTATCAATGAAAGAAAAAGAATGATCAACATTTCAGGTCGGAATTCTTCATTAAAACTCTGCGTCATGACCCTGCAAACCTATCTCCTCTCTAACAATTCAGGATTTGTGTAAGACTAAGCCAAAATCTCCAAATATAATTGTAAAATCATTATTTTTCTCCCCACTCAGAAAACAGACATTTTTGATAGGGCTGTATCCATTGGCTAATTCCAAGTTATTCAAGAGAGAATTTGCTCTTGTAAACCCTCAAGCTTGTTATGTCATTAAAAAAAAACTGATCTGTATTACAAGTACATCCACCTGTCTGATCCTGATCCCAGGAACTTCTGGGTGGAGGCTTTTATGTTTTCCTTACGGGCACCTGGGTTTCTTCCAAGTGCTCTTGGTCCTTCTCACATTCTAAAAATGTGTGGTAAATAGGCACAAAGCTGCCTCCAGTCTGAAGATTAGTGATAAAGTCTAGGAGGAATTAATGGGAACGTTGGAAGATTTATAAACAGGATCAGTGTAAAAATGGATGCTAGATTGCAAGTGTAGATTCAGTGGACCGATGTCCTGTTTCTGTGCTGCATCTCTCCACAAATCTAAACAGGCTGAAAAAGTCAAAATATCACATATGTTGCAGCCTTCTGTTATTTTAAGTAGTTACTTTGGGGGTTGGAACAAGGAACAAGGAAAGACATTCACAGATCAACACCGTTTTGAACAGCCATCTTGGCACCTATTTCAAAGCTGCGAACAGCATTATTATTCTCAATGGAAAGAATATAACAATAGATGTTTACTCAAGAAGACATCTGTTCAGAGAGAGAAGGCCATCTGATTATGACTTTTGGTTTTGGAAAATTTAAACTGAAAAGTAGTATTGATCAAGCAAGTTGTCTGATTAAGACACATGAAAAAGCAGCATTTAGTTCATCAGAAAGTCATTGGGAAAGACAGAATTGGAGTGGCTTTGGGTGAGATGGTCACCTGCTATTTCTTCTTGTCAGAGGAGAGCAGTGATCTAGCATGGTCATTGTAATGGTCATTTTTGATTGACCCACATCTGGGTAAAGGAAACAGGATGATTCCTGTATTTGGATTGTGAGCATTCTAATGGTCATTTCGTTTAACTCTTGTCTGGGTTTGTGGAAGCATCACATTGTGGAAATCATAAGTTTTGTAACCTCTACACAAGAGGGGAGTTGTGACAAATCATTCGAATGAAGCAACATTTCTCTGAAAGCAACTCGACAAGAATTCGTGAGTTTTGAGAAGTCTGATGACTTGGCGTAATCAACAACTTCAAATTACTTCTGAACATCAATTTAAAGGTTCTGAGTTTCAACACAAGATTTCTAAGACTGAACTTTGAATCGACTTTTCAGAATGTGCCTAAACTGTAATGGTTTGGGTAATCCACAAATATAGTTGGGATTGTTTAGATTTAAGTAAAATATTATATTATTAATAGTTATTAATAAAAATTATTGTTTTAAGATACCATTGTCCTGATGAATTCCTATTGCTGCAGATCACGGATTTGTGGAATTCGTTGACACATACACCTTGGAGGCCCGATCACTGGGGGAGTTTAAGGAGGAAATTGATAGGTATCTAGTCAGAGTATCAAGAGATATGGGGAAAAAGCCAGAATTTGGAACTAAGTGTCAGAACAGTTTAACTCAGGGTGGAGTTGCAGAGAAGACTCGATGGACCAAATGGCCTACTTCTGTTCATCCTGGAACACACATTAAAAATTATTAATTGAGCGAGCACCGATTTGAAGGGCACGGTTCAGTGCTTTTTTTTGTGAAATAATCATTTTCTAACTCCATAACAGCTTGGTTCTCACACAAGAATATGCTCTCTATTTCAAGAATTCTCAATTCCCAATCATATTTAAAAACCATCAACTTTAACCTTCCAAAATCAAATAAGGACAGTTTATGTAATCTCCCTTCAGAATCTAATTTTGGGGAATTTAAATTCAAATAATTAAATAAAAATCTGATTTTTAAATAAAATAGCCTCTAAAAAGCAACCAACACCAGATGTCAGAAAGGGTCCAACTGAACTTATTAATGGCAAAGAAAATCTTCCTTCCTTAAAGACTGGCATTTTCTGCTTTTTGCAAACAAAATTCAGGGGCAATTAGAAAAGGACGATAAATAAATGTCATTCCAATTGAGATTCACATTATTGAAATAAATACATCCAAAATTATACTTCCCTCAACCTAATCAACCAGGCATCTAAATGGAAAATAAAGGGAAACGTGAAGACGAAAAGTTAAAAAAGCAGACAGACAATTATCAAAGAAACTAGTTGATTAAGAAACTCTTAAGAAAGAGTTTCAGGCCTCTTAAGAAACCAGTTGATCAGACTGCTAATGTTTAGTTCCAGCTCTACAGGGAATTTCAGTTGCTTGCTGAATCGGCATTGGCACTGGTTAAAAACATATGCAGGACATCGAGCAGAAAACATTTCCAAACCCACTGTCCTGTGCCCCAAGGTAGAAAGCATTTTAAAAAATCATTCCAAAAGTCACGCAAGCAAAGTCATGAGCCTTACTTTTTCATTGCCTTACCTTGTGGTGCGTGAACGGAGGAGTTGTTGCATACAGGGTCGGATGGAGAAGAGGTCGAGGAAGGTGGGGGATGGTGTGCAGTGGTAAGTGCCCATGGATATGAGGATAGAGGTGAAGAGCAGGATGTGAAGGCTTCTCTGTGGGCAAAAACTGATGGCCAGTGGGTACGCGGCCGGGTGCAAGAGCGGACGTATTTAGGCCAGAAGCCTCTTGCTTGCAGACGTGGCATTCACAAACATTTTGAACCTGGTCAGCCTATGGGAGAATGCAGATATTGTTAATGGCAGAAACATTTTTAAAGTGTGCTCTGGATTACATAACGGACAATATTATGCCCGACAATCACAGTGTCTGAAAACTTTCTTGTTCATTTATTGAACAACTTTTTTTGCAACCTTGAACCTCACCAACATCTGAGGAGCTTGGAGAATAGCTGTCATAAGAAAGAGGCCAAGTGTTCATTTTCATCTGTCACTTCCCTCTATGCTCCTGCCACCTAACCAGATTGCTTGTCCTGTTCATCTGGAACTCAAATCTAATAAAGATCCTGTCCCTTCTCCTGTCTTTTCCCTTCTTATTCACCTTGTCCAGAAGAGCAAATTTCTGTAAATGGGCAATTAATTTGTCGGCCATCCAACTTCCCCGAGTTAAGAAGTTGCAAATGATTCTTGGGCAAGCAACGGCAATGCTGTTCACAATTTTCTGCTTTTATAACATCTGCAGCTTTGTTTGCTTTTGGAAAGAGGAAGCCCAGAAAGAAAACTATTTTGTTAACTGACCAGCAAAAATCTGGCTTGAAAAACTGATGCAAGGTCAAGTATCGTGTCTGAGAGGTAAACAGCTTCTTCACAGATATCTATTTACAGGTCCTTAAAGCTATTAACTAAAACTTAAAAGCAAGAGAAAAATTAACAAAAAACTACAGATGGTGAAAATCCAAAACATTAACAGAAAAAAGCAGGAAAGATTCAGCACCTGCTGCATCTGCAGAGTGAGGAACAGACCTAATTTTACAAGTCGACAATCTTCAATGAGGAGGAATTTCTTCAGCAGAGGGTAGTGAGTGAATCTATGGAATTTGTTGCCACAGGCAGAGGTGGACACCAGGTCATTGGGTGTATTTAAGGCAGAGATTGATATGTTCTTGATCAGCCAGGGCATCAAAGGTTCTGGGGAGAAGGCTGAGCAGTGGGGCTGAGTGGGAAAGTAGATCAGCTCATGATTAAATAGCGGCTCAGACTCAATGGGCTGGATAGCCAATTTCTGTTCCTATACCTTATGGTCACAACTGATCAGAGGTTATGACAAAAAAAATCTGTTCCTCTCTCTGCTGCAGTGAATAAGAAGTGATAATTGTGTTGTTTGGTGCAGCCGGCCTTTTAATGACTACCTCCTGCTCTTATTTTCTAAGTTTCTTTGTCAGACAGGCTCTGTAGATAGAGGAATAGAGTTCATGCTTTGGCCTGAAATGTTAACACTCAAACCTGCTTAGAATGTGATTCGTTAATCTGTGGAATCGTTTGGAGTGCGGGTGTATGTAGACCCCAAACTTTGCAAATTTCGATAGATGGATGGAAAAAAGGATGGGTTTGATGGATTATTGATATGCGTTTTGCCCTCAAAATCCGTTTCTTTGATCAAGATGACAAAGGGAACCAATTGAAATTATAAATTAAATACTTATTTTTAATAGATGTGTTTGACTGACAATTTGTATATTTACAACTTTAGTTTCTTTGAAGGTGTTAATCTGCATAAATTACTTCCATTCTCACCTATTTAACACTGCGCTTGATCAAGCGCATTAATTATGCTCTTTTGTTTAGTTCAACTTGTGAAAATTTAACTGCAAGTATGATCATAAATCACTATATAAAGCCCTGGTGCTGGAAGTCTGTTCTGCGACTCGGCTGTAACGCGGTATGAAATCTTTTTCCACAGATGCTCTGACCTAATTGTCACAAAAGACCAGCTTCCTTGTTTTAATCTTATCGTTCAAGTCCTTTACCCAAGTTTTATTCAGTCAAACCAGAATGGAAGGTTGCAGAACAAGGGAAATCATCCAGCTCATTGTGTTTGTTCCTCATCCCCACCGACCACTCTCGATCAAAAATATTCAAGCCACCAAAGACAAACGCATCATGAACCATCCCAAATAGCAAGAATCTCCAATCAAACCTCTTTGGCATAGTTTTAAATGAACTAGTCAGTGGACCCATCACTGAAGGGGAAAAAAAACACTTAGATGGTTTAGTCCATCAGAATCCTTCACAATGACATTAATCTCTCACAGAAGGTGTCTAGATGAGGCACTGCCTCAAGAAGGCAGCCAGCATCAGGAAATGATGCTGGCTGTCCTCTTGTCACTGCTACCTTCAGGCAGAAGGGACTGGTCCGGTGCTTCCTGTTGTTCATCCTTGCATTGAGAGCTATGGTGTTCTTGAACCTCTTAGTTCTACCCCAAGAATAAACAACTCCAAGATCGTCAAAAGATCTGTCTGCACTATTAAAACATACAGTTTTCTTACACTGTCTGCAACTGTGAATGTTTATATATTTATTATCTTGTTTTCTGTCAGGGTATATAATCGCAATTTATATTATGGCTGATGTATCTTGCATGCTTGTGTGGCTGCAGCAAGAATTTCAGTGCATCTGTGCATTGCACAGTAAAAATCCCCATTATCCGGCATTCAATCAACTGGAACCTAAAACAACCAGCAAAAAATAAAAAAAAATTTAAAAATAAGAATAATTAAGATTTTAAATAAAAGTTTAAAATTGTAAAAGTAAATGTTCTCCAAAATAACACTCAACGCCTTGGGAGTAAGCATTCAGCCAGCAGAGCACACCAGCCGTGCCCTGCCCGCAGCAGCTGTTTGAACAAAGTTTCAATAAAGTTGTGTTTGAATAAAATGGCCGTGCCCAGGATGAAGAGCTGCTTGGCGCTGGGGCAACTCTCCCAAAGTATCTCCCTACCCCTGCCTAGTAAGAATCTTTAACTTTATTAGTATTAGGCATATTAGTAAGGCTTTATCTGTAAACTTAGGAAGGGGAGGGTGGGGTGTTTAATTATGGCAGCAGCATAAATTAACATAGCACCAGTAACCAGGTTTCAAATTTAAATTTATAAGTTACAGGAATTACTCGATTAAAGTGCACTTTACATAACTGAAGACAACAATTATCATTCTTTTTCAAATTACTTTAAATTTGCACTGTCTTTTAAACTGTATATTCTTAATGCAGGTGTATTAGTTAGACATTGGAAGAGTAAGTTTCAGTCAACCAGAAAATTTGCATTTCCAGCATCCACAATCCCCATAGGTGCCGGATAATGGGGTCTTTACTTATGAATGTGACAATAAGCTCTAACACTCTTCTGTCTTAATAATGAGTTTCTTATTCCTTGAACTGACTGGAAAGGAAACATCAATAACTTCAAATCGAGGCCAAATGGTTTGTGTTTGTGCATTGCTAAGAATTTCTTATTCCACTTTTCAGGCACCTGCTGACTGGGATACGATGGTGGGGGACTGTCCCTCACGTCTTCCTTTCGAGCTGCTCTCTTGCCAGGCATTTCCTCCGTGTGTGACACAGGGGGCTCGCTGCTGCTCTCTCCATCATCGCCATCTTCATCATCCACTTCTGAAGAGCTACTGCTAGTGCTGCTTACCTGGGGAGACTGGAATGCAAATCGGGGAGGAGAAAAAATAAGGCCATCAAGGACAAGAACAGAAGAACCTGCATTTAACACAGCACCCTGCATTCCTCAGGCCATCTTAAAGTGCTTCACGGTAAATGAAGTACCTCTGAAAAGTGCTGTTTGTTGTGTGCTCATATTTTAGTAACGTTACTTTGGGCGTTGGAACAGAGAAAGACACTCACAGATAACATTTTGTGAGACAGCTTAGCACCTCATTCAAAACAAGAGTTAATTGTTCTCAATTGAAAGATGATAACAATGGATGTTTAGCCAGGAAGACATTTTTTCAAACAGAAGGCCATCAGTCATATGACTCAGGCTTTTGGGAAATTGAAAAGGAACCAGTATTGCTCAAACAAGTCGTGATCAAACACTTGAAAACAAACAGCATTTTAGTTCATCAGAAAGTCATCTGGAGAGACAGAATTGAAGTGACTTTTGGGGAAGATGGTCACTTCTCCTGAGTCTCCCTGACAGAGGAGAGCAGTCGACTGTGGCCATTGTAATGGTCATTTTTGATTGACATGTCTGGGTAAAAGAAGCAGGATCAATCCTGTATTTGGATCATGACCATTAGAATGGTCATTTCATTTAACCCTTGCCTGGGTTTGTGTAAACATCATGGAAGTCACAAGTTCTGTAACCTTTATGCAAGGAAGAGGGGAATTGTGACAAATCATTCATATGAAGAAACATTTCTCTGAAAGCAACACAACAAGAATTTGTGAGTTTTGAGGAGTCTGATGTCTCGTGTCTCACCTACTTCGTTATTACTTCTAAAGGTTCTGAGTTTCAACACAAGATTTCTAAGACTGAACTTTGAATCAACTTTTCAGAATTATGCCCAAGCTGTAATGGTTTGAGTGATACACACACACTTGCACATAGTTGGGGTTAAGTTTAGATTTAAGTAAAAAGTTATATTATTGTTTTAAGATACCATTGTCTTGGTGAATTTATATTGCTGCTGGTGTATGACGTAACAAATTGAGGGCTCGTTCTGGATCTAACCAAAATTGGAGCTTATTGATCAATTGATTTTTGATTTGTTTGGTTAAATTCCTTTTTGAAAGCCTATTAAAAGGTTTGTGTGTGTAGAAAAGCAGCAGCGATGGATATCAATAAGTTTTTGGCATGGCCAACCTCTGACACCTCTGAACCAGATAATGTTTAAATCAGAATTAGTTAATGGAACTGTTACGATAGGGATCAGATCAAGTTTACCAGTGGACAAGGTTTCGTTGTTATTAGGAAATGATCTTGCAGAGGGTAAAGTTGTCCCTGCAGTGAGGTTAACAGATAAGCCAGTCACTGAGAGACAAAGACTCTCAGTCTTTATATATATATATAATATATATATATATATATATAAAAATCATACAACCATATAACAATTACAGCACGGAAACAGGCCAATTTGGCTCTTCTAGTCTGCACTGATCCAAGTGCCCTCCTCTAACCCCACTTACTAGCACTCTGCCCATATCCCTCCATCCCCCTCCCATCCATATACTTATCCAACTCTTTCTTAAATGACAAAATTGACCCTGCCTCCACCACCTTTCCCGGAAGTCCGTTCCACACAGTAACCACTCTCTGAGTGAAGATGTTCCCCCTCATGTTACTCCTGAACTTTTGCCCGTCAACTCTCAACCCATGACCTCTTGTATCCATCTCTCCTACTCTCAATAGGAAAGCCTTTCCACGTCAACTCTATCTATCCCTCTCATTATCTTAAACACCTCGATCAAATCCCCTCTCAGCCTTCTATGTTCCAAGGAATAAAGACCTAATCTATAGATTATAGATATCTATAGATTATAGATATCTATAGATTATAGATATCTATAGATTATAGATATCTATAGATTATAGATATCTATAGATTATAGATATATCTATAGATTATAGATCACCAACATCGACATCACCAACATCGAAGTACTCGAGATGGCAGAGGCCGACAGCATCGAATCCACGTTGCTGAAGATCCAACTGCGCTGGGTAGGTCACGTCTCCAGAATGGAGATCGTGTTCTATGCGAGCTCTTCACTGGCCACCGAGACAGAGGTGCACCAAAGAAGAGGTACAAGGACTGCCTAAAGAAATCTCTTGGTGCCTGCCACATTGACCACCGCCAGTGGGCTGATATCGCCTCAAACCGTGTATCTTGGCGCCTCACAGTTCGGCGGGCAGCAACCTCCTTTGAAGAAGACCGCAGAGCCCACCTCACTGACAAAAGACAAAGGAGAAAAAACCCAACACCCAACCCCAACCAACCAATTTTTCCTTGCAACCACTGCAACCGTGTCTGCCTGTCCCGCATCGGACTTGTCAGCCACAAACGAGCCTGCAGCTGACGTGGACATTACCCCTCCATAAATCTTCGTCTGCGAAGCCAAGCCAAAGAAGAAGAAGAATAGATATATCTATAGATATCTATGGTTTGTGCAGTAATGCGAGCTATGGCTAAAAAGCTTGCCAGTGAAGATGGTGCTGTACAGACTGATTTAGCAAGGACAGGAGTTTATGATAGTGAACAGTACTCGGGTTGGAATGACTTGCCAAATCCTTTACATTTTTATTTATTGGACCAGAAGTCTGGTGTTAAACCTGAGAGTAAAGATTTGTCCTTATCTCATAAGGAGTTTATAGAGAGGCAGGACAGAGATCCTGATCTTACTGAAGAGAGAGATAAGGCCCTGTCTACTGATGAAATTATTATTGGATATTATTTCAAGGAAGGAAGGTTGATGAGGAAGTGGAGACCATTTGATACCCCCGCCAATGAAGAATGGGCAGCTGTTCATCAAGTTATAGTTCCTACAGCCTATAGGGATGAAATTTTAATGTTGGCCCATAGTATATTCTTCGGTGGTCATCTTGGTGTAAAGAAAACTATGGTTAAGATTATAAAACAATTCTATTAGCTACATTAAGAAAATATATTGGGACAGTGGCTCCTTTAAAACCCATTCCTGTTTTTGGAGAACCCTTTTCAAAAGTTATTGTGGAGTGTGTTGGACCATTGCCCAAGACAAAGGTTGGGAATCAGTATTTGTTAACTGTCATGTGTACAGCTTCTAGGTTTCCAGAAGCAATGTCATTGAGTAATATTAAAGCAAAAACTGTGTCGAGAGCTCTTGTAAAATGTTTCACTTTGATTGGCTTGCCTAAAGAGATACAATCAGACCAGGGAAGTAATTTTATAGTCAGCACTGTTTCAGCAGATAGTTTATACATTTGCACTGCCATCTCTCTTCCCCCTCGCCTGCCTGATTTGCGCTGGCGTCTCTCTTCCCCCTCACCCACCCGATTCGCGCTGCCATAAATATGTGTGTATAATGCAACCCTCCCCCCCCCCCCCACTTTGAGCTCGAATTTTGCTACAAGAATTTTTGCATTATACGCGCATATTTACGGTATATCTGACCTCTCAAATATTCTTTTAATACATCACACAAAATAGACTTATTATTCACTGAATTTGAATTAATCTCCAAGAAAAATTGAATTTGTTCTCTAATAAAGTCAGAAAGATCAATTCTCTTTAACAAGAGTAAAACCACCACCTATAAATCAAATCTTCCTTCTCAGGAATCAAACAAGCTATTATAAGTGGAGAATGATCTGATAATATTCTAGCTTTATAATCAGCTTGATTAATTCTACCTTGTAATTGTGTCAATATCAAAAATACATCTATTCTCGAATAAGAGTCATGGCTATGGGAATAAAATGAATAATCTTTCTCTTTTGGATACAACCTTTCCCAAATATCCATTAAATTTAACTCCTTCATCAAACTCAATGCCACTTTTGCTACCTTAGATCAAGTTACTGACCTTCCAGATTTATTCAAAGCAGGGTCAAGACAACAATTAAAATCCCTCCCCCCCCCCCTATTAATATTTTCTCGTGTGTTTCTACTAAATATAAAAAGTGTCCTAAATAAACTATTCATCATCTACTTTTGGTGCATAAATATGTAGAAGTGTCCACATTTCAGAATAAATATGACAGTGAATCAAAACAAATCTCCCCACAGGATCCATAACTACATCCTGAATTTTAACAGGTAAAATTTTCCTATCAAAATCGCTACTCCTCTCGTCTTAGAGTTAAAAGATGAAACTATCGGTTGTTCAACCCAATCACTTTTTAATTAAGTGAGTCTTTTGCAAAAAAGCAATATCCACTTTCATTTTCTTCATGTGCTATTATTTTTTAAAGTCGGATTATTAAGCCCGTTAACATTAAAATTTAAAAAATTTAATACATTATCCAACATCATTTTATTGAATTTCAATGAACTTGCACTTCTCTGCACCTCTTCTCCCAGACCACCTAACCTCAATCAGAATGACTCATCTTCGACATCTCCAACCAGTGAAAGAAAAATTAGAAAGATTAACAAACCTATAAGTTATATATATCATAGACAAAATTAAAATACCCGTTTCCCCCCCCCCAAAGAAATGCTCTGCAAAATAAAGACAGCACTACCCCCTTCTATTGTGTGGGCCTTGGCACATGTTAGCTAAAGGAATAGATCATGTATCCCCCCACCTCCCCCAAGAGAACATTCATAAAAAGATTATTAAACATATCAAATGAATTAATAAGGTTTTACTGCTTCAACTTTATCAACATCCATTTGAGAATTGAACTGAGCACCCAGTTCACATTGAACGTCCAAATCTTCCCGTTTACCCTGTTCCACTTGAGTGGCTTGTCAAGTACATTGTTGACCGTTGAAATCTCAGGTCTTCCATTTCAATTTGTTGATCTGGACAAATTTTTTTAGAAGTGACTGTGCAAATTTCAAAGCTTGCTTCTCATCTAAAAAATAACTGTGCCTGATTACCTTCCAAAAACATTTTTATAACCATTTAACAATTTACAGAACGGAAACAAGCCATCTCGGCCCCTCTAGTCTGTACCGATTTAAGTGATTTCTTCCAGTCCCACCTACCTTCTCCTTGTCCATAACTCTCACATTCATGCACTTATCCAACCTTTTCTAAATGACAAAATTGGCCTTGCTACAACCACCTCTTCCGGAAGGTCATTCCACTCAGCCACCACTCTGAGTGAAGAAGCTCCCTCTTATGTTACTAAACTTTTGTGCCCTAATCCTTAACTTATGACACCCTCATTCCAATCTCACCTACCCTCAAGGGGAAGAGCCTATTCACATCTACTCTTATCTATCTGTCTTATAATTTTAAATACCTCTATTAAATTCCCCCTCCACCTTCTATGCTCCAATGAAAAAAGACCCAGTCTAATCAATCTTTCTTTGTATTCGAGATACTGCAATCCTGGCAACATTTTAGTCAATCTTCTCTGAACCCTCTCTACCTTATTGATATCCTTTCCTATAATTTGGGGTTCAGAACTACACACAGTATTCTAAATTCGGCCTCACCAATGCCTTAAATAGTCTCAACATCACCTCTCAGCTCCTATATTCTATGCTTTATAAAGGCCAGCATACCACTCTATCCACATGAGATTGCACTTCCAAAGAATGATGAAACGTTATTCCAAGATCTCTCTGCTCCTCTGCATTCCCCAATGCCCTCCCCTTCACTGCATATGTCCTGTTTTGATTATTCTTTCCAAATGAAGAACTTCACACTTAACTGCATTAAACTCCATCTGCCATCTCTCAGCCCACTCTTCTAAACGTCCAAATCCTTCTGCAGTCTCTGAAAACCATCTTCACTATCCACAATTCCCCCTATTTTTGTATCATCCACATATTTACTAACCCAATTTACCACTTCATCATCCAAATCATTAATGTAAATGACAAACAACAACACTGATTTCTGAGGCACACCGCTCGTCACCGGCTTCCATCCTGACGGATGGTTATCCACCATGACTTTCTGGCATTTACCTTCTAGCCACCGTTGAACCCATCTGACTATCTCAACATTAATATCTAGCACCTGAACCTTCCTTACCAACCTTGCATGTGGAACCTTATCGAAGGCCTTACTGAAATCCATATAGACTACATCTACTGCTCTACCCTCACCAACCTTCCTAGTCTCCTCCTCAAAAATTTATAGCCCTTATTCCAAAGAATTGTTTTAGCCAGATGAAATTATTTTATTTTCTTCACAAACTCCACATTTAAATCGGAATAAAAAACCTTATTTCCTTCCACGATCATCGATCCATTATGTTCTTTTACATTCGGAGCTGCAGCTCTCAATATTTTCTTTTTATCTTGGTAATGTAGACATCTGGTCAGAACAGAAAATGGCACCTGACCTGGCAAAGGTCTTTTCCTGAAGGCCCTGTGTACCCTACCTAACTCAATTTCATGTGGAAAGTAAGCAATGCTCAGTTTTAGGAATCCAAATCTTTAAAAAAAAATTCAACCAAATTACATCTTTCATACGTCCAATTATTTTCACATTATTTCTCGTGCTGTGGTTCTCTAATATATCAATTTTCTCAAAAGGTTGCTTCCTTTGCACCTCCCAAGCTGAAATTGAATGTTCCACATCCACAACTATGTCATTAAATACTTCCAAGTCATCACGAACAACATTCATCCTCAATTCAACTTGATCCATGTCACTTCTGATACTTATTATATCTTCTCTCAGACTGAAACTGTGTATTGACATCATTTCTCATCAGCTAAATTCTTTGATCAACATAGTAAGTTGCTCTTTAGGAACTTGTACCTGCTTTGCTTGAAACACTTGTTCCATCATCATCTTCATCCGCTTCCTCAACCTATCCATTATCTTCACTCTCTGAAAGCAATCGGGGCAGTTCAGATTCAATTTCACCCATCTGGGTCAACTTTTGAGATCTACCAGTGCTGCTGACAGCACCACGACCTGTGATCCAGTCTAGGTTTTCTCCTTTGCACACGTGCAGTTGTTTCTCCATTCCTTCAGCACCATCTTCTCGAAGAGATGGCGCTGTTGCAGTCTTCAAGAGCCCCAATATGGCTCTCCTTGTCCTGGCCACTGATGGATCTCCAGATCCAGGATCCCCCTGTAGAGCTCATCGAAAGAACCAAAGACTTGTTGATCCAAACCAAGGCTTTTATTAGCAAAAGACAGGAGCTCTTCACAGGTGGCCGACCAGTCCGGAATGATCCGACCTGGCTAGGGACACAACCCTTTAAGGCCCAGACAGTAGGTGTGGCTAAGCTCTCAGCCAATCGCTGTAAGCACAGTCATTACATACTCTAGATACTGTAACTATATACATTGGTGATAGGTCTGTACTATCACACCCCCAACAAGGGAGGCAGTGTTTTTTCGATCTGTTTCATTCCTTTTACGTGGTTTTCTTCCTTCTGGCAGTTTTTTCTTTCTTCGATGCCATTTTGAAATCAATGCAGGTAAGTTCCTAAACTTATTGTTGAACTTTATTGAAAAAAACTTTTAAATTTGGTCTTTAATTTTATTCTCTCAGGAGAGGTGAAATCCCACCTCATTCCCTCATGTGACATCCCCCAAAAGCCATTTTCTTTAGCAGTGGATGGTAGAGATGAAGCTTCGTGAACAGTGCGATTACAAAAGAATAATTGTATGATACTGACGATCCAGTGGCTTACTTATCTAAGAAATTCAATGAACATCAAGAATTATTCTACTGGAGAGAAATAATTATTGTCCCTTGTATTGACTTTGCAGCATTTAGTGGTTTACATTTGCACTGCTTGGGAATCAGTTGTTGTCATCTATACTGACCATAATCCTTCAGTGTTTTTGAGTAAATTAAAAAATAAAAATAGATGATTGTTAAAATGGAGTTTAATTTTGCAAGAATATGATTTAATGATACCTCATTAAAGGCAAGAAAAATGTAATTGCCTTTCAAGATGTTAGATTTTCAATGTTGCTACAAAATGTTACATAACATAACACAGACAAATGCAACATCAGAATGTAGTATTCAAATTTTTAAAAATTGTAGGCTGTATTTAACATTTGTTCTTAAAAGCTCGGTTTTTTTCTGTTGGAAGAAGGTATTGAAGGCTTTTTTTTAAAGTTACTTTGAGGGTTGGAACAGAGAAAGACACCAACAGATAACAACATTTTGTGAGACAGCTTAGCACCTAATTCAAAAGCTATAAAACAAGAGTTAATTGTTCTCAATTGAAAGATGATAATAATGGATGTTTACTCAGGAAGATATCTGTTCAAACAGATATGTCATATGACTCAGGGTTTTGGGAAATTGAAACTGAAGCAGTATTGCTCAAACAAGTCATGCGATCAAACACTTGAAAACAAACAGCATTTTAGTTCATCAGAAAGTCATCTGGAGGGACAGAATTGAAGTGACTTTTAGGGAAAATGGTCACTTCTGCTGTGTCTTCCTGTCAGAGGAGAGTAGTCTACTGTGGCCATTGTAATGGTCATTTTTGATTGATCTATGTCTGGGTAAAAGAAACAGGATCATTCCTGTATTTGGATCATGACCATTCTGATGGTCATTTCATTTAACCCTTACCTGGGTTCGTGGAAACATTGTGAAAGTCACAAGTTTCACAAACTTTACGTAAGGAAGAGGGGACTTGTGACAAATCATTCGTATGAAGAAACATTTCCCTGAAAGCAAATCGACAAGAATTCACGAGTTTTGAGGAGTCTTATGTCTCAGTGTCTCACCTATTTCATAATTACTTCTGAACATCAGTTTAAAGGTTCTGAGTTTCAACATAATATTTCCAAGAATGACCTTCATAATTGTGTCTAAGCTGTAATGATTTGTGTGATTCACACACACACACACATATATTTGCGCATAGTTGGGGTTAAGTTTTGATTTAAATAAGATATTCTATTATTAATAGTTAACAAAAAAAATTATTGTTTTAAGATACCATTGTCTTGGTGAATTTTTGTTGGTGCTGGTCTACGACCTGTCAAATGAAGGAAACGCATCTAAATTTTTTACAGCCATCTCACACAAACAGCAATGAGATACACTAACAAAAACTTTGTGGCACAATCCGGACTCCAGGGACACAAAACAGAAGTCCAGGATTGTGGGAGCAGGCTGAATAATGACAGAGTCTAATCCCATGTTGTCTGCAGGAAACTGAAAAACATGCCTGGTAATTTAGGCTGCATCGGGTTGGTACACTGACTTCAACATCCTTTGCCAGCAATTTGTATGGGGATGCAAGTGAAGATTGTGATCTGGCCTCCCCAAAGAAAGTACTGGCGTGATGAGAAAATCAACCTGGTCAGGTACTGGTCTGCATGTTGAGGAAGGTAAAGGTTCCATTATTGTCACGCAATATACATAAATTTCTTTAACTTTTGTCAACTGTAAGGCAGACAGAGAGTTGTCACTTTGTCCAGCACCCCTCACAGAAATCTACAGCACCTGGTGTTCCCAGGCAGTCTCCGAGATCAGACAATCTCAGGCGTATTCAGGCTATTAGGTGCTGGAATAAGCAGCTATTCCGTGAAAATGGTGTTTAACGCTGAGGCCACAATCACCAAGTGGGCTTTAAGGAATCTCTGCCATTCTTTGCAGCGTCCACTGTGCTATCTTTTGAACAGGTTTTCTGGCTCCTCTTCATGCTCTCTGCTCTGAATGTGAAGTTATGGTAGCCATTCTTTGGCTGTGTAATGAAGCCACCGATTGCCTTCCAGTTTCTCAATGCCACTGTATAATTGCTAAGAATTGTGCTTGATGGATTTAGAACAGCAAAGTCAATACTGACAGATTTTCATAGTTCGGGTAAGAAATATGCTGGCACTCCAGCTGGTGTAGCCCTCTGGGATACCTTGTTCTTTCATCTTGATTTGATTCTCAATGCCACTACATGCCAACTTGTGCTATGACAAGCACTACTTATTGCCAAATGACAAGATCACCCCCATAATGGAGGACACCCCATATCTGGGAGATTCCGTCAGCGCGGCAGAAGTGACCCAGGTTCAAATCGGACACTGCCTATAAGGAGTTTGCATGTTCTCCCAGTGTCTGCGTAAGCGTCTCAGATTTTCTCCCACCCTCCAAAATGTGCAGGGCTGTAGGTTAATTTGGGTGGTGCCATTTTAAATGCTCAGAGTCGGCTTCTACCATGCTATAAATTTTTTAAAAAGTGGAAATGCACAAAGACTAGAGTCAGAATCATACACAATGGAACAGGACTAAAAGCTCAACTAGATACATTTTCACAGCCAAGCACTGGAAGCAAGCAGCAGCATTACAGACGATGCCTTGTCAGTAGTTTTGCAGTCTCTCTCTTGAAAATGGCAATTAAAGATCAAGCTTGCTGACACCAAGATGCTTGGCTTCCCTTCTCTGTTCTTTCAACCTTCATGCATCATTTGACCTCTTCCCCAGTTTCCATCCTTATTCTCATATCCAGGGAAGAGAAGGGATGGAGAGGAAATGAGGTAGCCTTGGTTCATAGAAGGACAGGATTATTTGGCACAATTACCATCCTGATTTTTAAACAGATTTTAAAAAGAACAAAAATGAAATATTCTTTTTTCATTGGTTGGTATAAATAGAAGTGGGAGGAAGCAGGAAAACAGATAAAATTAGAAATAAGTAGACCATTTTAGAATAAAGGGACTCACACAATAAAGAACAGAGTTATTTCATGTTGCAAATTTACACCCAGGACTGTATAAAAAGCAGAATTGAATACAATACTCTGTGGTCTAACAAGAATTTAGAGCTGCAACATTACCTCGCAACTCTTGAACTTAATCCCCCATCTAATCAAAGCAAATACGCCTTAAGCTTTCACAACCACCCATCAAAAGGCGACATGGTTAGCATAGCGGTTAGCGCAATGCTATTACGGCACCAGTGACCTGGGTTTGAATCCAGCGTTGTCTGTAAGGAGTTTGTACGTTCTCGCCGTGCTTGCGTTGGTTTCTTCCGGGTGCTCCAGTTTCCTCCCACCCTTCAAAAATGCATGGGGAGTGTAGGTTAATTGGTGTATTTAAGGGGTAAGGGCTCGTGGGCCAGAAGGGCCTGTTACCGTGCTGTATGTCTGTACACGCTGAGGAGAAATACATGCTAAGCTAAGAAGTTGACGTCAAGGGTGGCATAGCCTCAACCAGTTGCAGGAGGGGAAACAGTGCGAGCAGCTGGCATGCTGCAGGGATGGGCTGAAAAAGGGGAAGGATGCTTGCCATCAACTCCGTGAGCAACTGAGGGAACTGAAGGCATCCAACGGGGCCACCAGAGAGCGGATGCAGATGCTAGAACAGCAGGTACTGGGGCTATGAGGAGTGGTCATCTCAAGGCTGCCAAAGCACCCTGCGGTTCAACGTGACCAACCTGAGGTACAGGTGTCATTGGAGGGAAATGTGACAATGAGAAACAGGCCCTTTGGCCCAACCTGCACATGGCAACCAAAATGTCCACCTAAACATGTCCCTCCTGCCTGTACTTGGCCCATATTCCTCAGAGCCAGCCATTCTCAACAGGGGCAGAACGCACCTCCCCCATCCCTGAAGACCACAGGACATTTAAAGGGGGCCATGGACTGAAATCAAAGCATTTTCTTTCCATTTTTATGTAGTTGGTAGTAGAAAAGTATGGACAAAACAAACTAAACTCGACTGCTTCACAGGGAAGGGGCCCCATAGATGCAGCAGAGTCCTAAGGGTACCAATAAATGGCTTCTCTAACGCCTGTTGACATACCTCATCCTTTAATGCCATGTTTTCGCCCCCACCATTGAGTTCTCCGTGAATACCGTTCATGTTGGCAACAACTTCTGCATCATCATAGATGTTAAGTGGGTATATGTCAGCAAATTTCGCCGATAAAGGGGTCACATCTTCATCGTCACTGCCACTGAGGAAGAAAGCAAAACATCCACAGGATATTGGTACACAACAAGAAAATGTCCGGTATCACAAAAGAAAACTGAGATTGTCCTCAAGGCCTGTTCGACCAAGTCAATAAATCAGACCAGCTCGGTGTTACCTTTGTAGCGTTGCAAATTGGCTGCTGCATTTATTATTACAACAATGACACCACTTCATAATGATTTATTTTCTGGGAAGAGTTTTCCAACGACCCTCGTCATGAAAGGTCCTGCACAAACGGGTCTGAGCAGGAAAAGGAATGGTGTCACTAATCAGGGGTAATTGGCGCACAGGCTTGTGAGCCAGAAGGGCCAGTTATCGTGCTGTAGGCCCAAGTTTAAATTTAAAATCAGTATCTTGCTTATTTATAATCCCTCCTTTCTACTTGTACCTCCTGCACATGGATTAACTGTTAACTAGAATTCACCAACAACAACAAATGGTGCCATCTATCTGATCATGGTCTTCACCCTATTACAGATGCTCTTCTAACCTTTCCTACTTCTGAAGTTAAACACATCTCTTTTCTAGATTTTCCATGTCTCATGAACTGGAAGCACGGACACCATTCCACTTTCTGCAGATACTGCCTGACCCGAGTATTTTCAGCATTGCCTGTCTTTATTTCAGTAGCTTACAATAGGCAGCATGACTGAGTTAAGGATGGAATTTCTTATCGACCAAGTTCATATCCTGTTGCAGGCTTCAAACCCACAACCTTTCAGATGTTGGTTGAGCAATGGCAGATAGTGTTCAATCCGAAAAACTGTGAAATGATAAACTTTGGAAGGTCAAACCCGAAGGTTAAGTACAAAGTTTATGGCAGAATTCTTGGAGGAACAGAGGGATCTTGGTGTCCAAGTCTTTAGGTTCCTCAACCTTGCTGTGCAACTAAATAGGGTGGTTGAGAAGGCTTAAGGCATCCTGTCGGTTTTGATTAGTCGGGGGATTAGGTTCAAGAGACACGTTAGATCACACCTGAATATCGTATTCAGTTCTGGTCACCTCATTATCAGAAGGATGTGGAAGATTTAAAAAGGGTGCAGAGGAGATGCTGGCAGATGAATGTGTGACTGAAGCGTTGATGCCAAGGGCAGGGTTTCAGATTTTTGGATCACTGGGATCTCTTCTGAGGAAGGTCTGACCTGTACATAAAGGACAGGTTGCACCTGAACTGGAGAGAAACCAATATCCTGGCGGGCAGGTTTGTTAGAGTTGTTGGGAAGGGTTTAAACTACTTTGGCAGGGGGGTAGGAAACTTGGCTAGAGGAAGGGCAAGATTGGCTCATGCAGGTACCTGGGTTTAGGTGTTTTAAAAATAGGATGGAGGTAGAAAAGGTAGTTGGAAGGGTGGGGGGGAAAGAAAGAGTAGCGTTACTGGTCAAGGATAGTATCATGGCTATTGGAAGGGAGGACATAGCAGTTGGTGTGGGTGGAAGTCAGAAATAGGGGAGCTATCACTGTGCTGGGAGTAGTCTTTTGGCCCCCAAATAGCCCTCAGGACACCGAGGAGTAGATAAATAGGCAGATTTTGGAAATACAGGGTTGTAATTATGAGCAAGTTCAACTTTCCCAATATTGACTGGCACCTATTGACTGCAAGAGGGATAAATGGGGCTGAATTTGTCAGATGTGTACAAGAAGGATTCTTGAAACAGTATGTGGACTGGCCGAATAGAGGAGAGGCCACATTGGATCTTGTTCTGAGGTATGAACCTGATCAGGGGGCGGACCTCTGGTGGGAGAGCATTTTGGTGAGAGTGACTATGTGACGGATTTGTTTAATATTAATCTTTGAAGTTAAAATCTTATATATATTTTAGTAAAAGTTTTTGGGTGGACAGGGGCACATTTACAGATACCACAGACCTTTATACACAGAAATCACTTAGAAAGTCAAAACTCTGCTTTGAAATTGTTCTTCTGGAAGTCTTGTTTGCTTAAAGATACTAATTCAAAACTGAGAACTCAAAACAATAGGTGTTTGCTCAGAAACACCTGTTTACACGCACAGCCATTCTGCTGGCTGATTAACAGATAGTTCAGAATCTGATCCACTCAAAATTCTGGAAGAGATGCTCTTAGCATATAGATGTAAAGTAACTTAGAAAGCAACTTCACTAGAACAGCAATGACCTGAGCAGACAGGCCGGAGTCCATTGGCTCATGATTCATACTTATGAAGAAGGCATTATGAACTTCAAAGACAGAAATGATGTCATGTGATGAGACATTTTAGAGAAACATATTACTGGAACCAAAGACATTTAAGACAATTAGATACCTGGCCATCCTCTAAGTAACACAGGAGTGAAGAAGGGGCTTGATCATCCAGTAAGGCACGTAGGATTGAAATGCAGTGACAAAAGGCTGCTTATGTTCTCCTTATGAAATGGAGGAGGAACACTGGAAAAGTGGTTTTGGAGAAAATAGCCACTCCACTGACTCTTGGAAAAGACAACAGATTCATCATGTGATATACAGATTCCACAACCTCCACGCAGGGGGGGGGGAGGGGGGTGCAAAATCACTCATCTGAAGAAACATTGCTCTGAACAACTCAACATGAAATTTGTGAGATTTAAAGAGGTCTGATGGCTTGATGCTTCAAAATACTTCATAATTGCTTTTGAGCTACAAATTAAAGAAATCTGATGCCTCACACTTACTGCATAATTGCTTTTGAACAGCAGTAAAGACTGAGTTTCAATACAAAACCTTTTTGAGACTGAATTTTAGAATTAATTCTTCAGAATCAATCTTAAACTGTAATGGTTTGGGTTTTAACACACACATATATGTACAGTTGCGTATAGTGGGGCTAAGTTAGAGTAAAGTTTAGAATTAAGTAATATTTTATATTATTACAATTATTGTTTTAAAAATTCCATTGTCTGTGGTAAATTCCTAATGCTGCTGGTTTAGTACATAATTTATGGAAAATAATATAAACAGTCAAACTGGGTAAGTGCTCAAATTGGGAAAGGCTAATTATGAAGGGATGAGGCAGGAACGAGCGAAACTACATTATAAACAGATATTTAAGAGTGAAAGCCCAGAAGTAATGTGGATGAAGTTTAGAGACCACTTGTGCAGGGTTCAAGATAGGATTGTCCCAGCAGGACAATGGGAAAAAAAGGTAGGAAAAGGGAATCATGGCTGATGAAACAGGTCAGGTAACTAGTCAAGAGGAAGAAAGAAGCATACATTAGATATAGGAAGCAGGAAACAGGATGGGTTCATGAGAAGTATATGGTAACCAGGAAGGAGCTTAAGAAAGAGCTCAAAGGGGAGATGAGAAGGCCTTGGCATATGGAATTAAAAAGAACCCCAAGGCGTTCTATGCATATGTGAACCACAGAAGGATGACGAGAATGAAGGTGGGGGCGCTAAATGATAAGGGAAGCAATGTGCCTGGAGGCAGAGAAGATTTGGGAGGTCCTAAATGAATACTTTTGTGTCAGTATTCACAAGAGAAAAGGACCTTGATCACAATGAGGTCAAAATTGAACAGGCCCGTGTGCAGCACAATATCGAGATTAAGGAAGTGGAAGGGTTGGATTTTCTTTAAAAAAAAATCAAGATTGATAAGTCCCTGGGGCAGGATGCAATATACCCCATCCAGGCTGCTGTGGGAAGTGAGGGAAGAGATAGCCAGGGCAGCAGCTAAGATCTTTGAATCCTCTTTGGCCGTGGGGGAGGTGCTAGACAATTGGAGAATGGCAAATTGGCTTGTAGGAAGAAAGCAGAGAGTAGTAGTGGAATGAAAGTATTCTGCCTGAACTAGTGGAATGCCACAGGGATCTGATCAGCGGCCCCTGCTCTTTGTAATTTTTATAAATTTGACCTGGATGAAGAGGTGGAAGGATGGGTCAGTATGTTTGCAGATGAAACAAAGGTTGGAGGAGTTGTGGATGGACGTGAGGATTGTTGAAGGTTACAAGAGGATTTAGACAGGATGCAGAGTTGGGCAGAAAAGTGGCAGATGGATTTCAATCCAGATAAGTGTGAGGTGATGCATTTTGGAAGAACTAACCAGAAGGCTAAGTACAGGGTTAATGGTCGGTTTCTTAAGAGTGTGGATGAACAGAGTGTTCAAATCCAGACATCCCTCAAGGTTGCCACACAGGTTGATAGGATAGTTAAGAAGGCCTATGGGATACTGGGATTCATTCATGGGGTGGGGGCGGAGAATTGAATTGAAGAGTGGTCATCTTACAACTCTACAAATTATTGGCAAGATCACACTTGGAGTATTGTGTTCAGTTCTGTTTACCTAATTATAGGAAGGATATGGAAAATATGGAGAGGGTGCAGAGGAGATTTACCAGATGTTACCTGGATTTGGAAGATAGGTCTTATGAGGCAAGGTTAGCAGAGCTGGGACATTTCACTTTGTAGTGTAGAAAGATGAGAGGAGACTTGATATGAGGTCTATAAGGCATAGATAGGGTGGACAGCCAGCACCTGTGTCTCAGGGTAGGATCAGCAAACACCAGAGGACATGTGTACAAAGTTAAGGGAGGGATGTTTAGTGGGAATATCCCTTCCCCCACCCCCCCAACCCACCCTGCACACAGAGTATCATGAGTGCCTGGAATGCCTTTCCAGGGATGATGGAGGAGGCCGAAACATTGGGGGCATTTAAAAGACTCTTAGATAGGCACATGGATGAAAGGAAAACGAAGGATATGGGGTAGGGAGGGTTTAGAACTTTTTGGGAACATATGGGATGACACAACATCGAGAGCCAAAGGGCCTGCACTGTGCTGTATTGATCTATAATTAGAGAATGTATCTAATAAGGAAATGTTGAGTGAGCACGGGCTTCCCTCTTTATTGCAACAGAAAATGAGAGGCAACTTAAAAGAGGTATATAAGATTATGAAGGGCACTGATAGGGTGGTCACCCACCAACTTTAACCTTGGGTAGCAATGGCCAATTCCAGAGGACATCTGTTTCAGGTGGGTGCAGGAAAGTTTAGGGAAGATGTCAGAGGTAGATTTGTTTTTGTTTTACAGAATATGATGGGAGTAGTGGTTGAGGCTGATACAAAATGGAGTGAGAGAGGGGTTAGAATGATCATGGAGTAGATTTATATAGGCTGGCATAACCTTGTGGTTGTATGCCTTTCTGATCAATGTTCCATGTTCTTCCAAACCAGAGACAAATTTTCATGGAGATAATCAAATACATAATCAAATATTGTACAGAGTTAGCCATTTGATTTAGACATTCATGTCTGAACTCCAAGGTATTCATATAAAAACAATTGAAAGAATTGCTTTAAAAACACGATGCCTGAGAAACGTAATTGGTCAAACTGTGTACTTTATGTAGCAAAGATGAGGGATTGAGTCCATGAAGGTTTGAACAAATATTGGCAGGCACCCAAACAAAGTGTCAGTGGGGAAGAGCACAGTCCCAAAGGCAGGAGGTAAGGGAGGAAGGGCACACCAGCGAGGAAGGAAGGATGGCTCTGTGAATGGAGGGAAGGGGGTGGAGAGCTGGAGAAAAGAAGACAAAGGGGGGAAAAAAGGGAAAACAAAGAGTAGGCTAGCAGAAAATGGAGGTAAATGTTAATGCCATCCATTTGGGAGAGTGCCCAGACAGAAAATCAAGTATTGCTCCTCCAATTTATGGGTGGTCTTGAACAAAGCCATGGACAGACATCAGTGCGGGAGTGGGGCACAGAATTAAAGTAGTTGGCCACTGCAAGTTCCCCGCCACTGACATGACAGAGTGAAGGTGCTGAGTGAAGCAATTTCCCAGTCTGCACCCAGTCTCTCCATTGCAGAAAAGGCCACAGCTTCATCGGACCTTGATACTAAAGCCACCATAATTCCATGTCAAGGACTTGAGCACTTACAAGGTGGGGGCTGAGTTGCTATCAGCTAGAATGAGCCGTGGATGTTGTTGAATTGTGATTGGTGAACTTGAACCAGATCCCGAGCTTGCAGACGACATGCTGGGTGGACATATTTCAGTGAGGTAATCTGGAGCTGCTTCCACTTGTAATGGTAACGTGTTAATGGAAAGGTCATCAGGGATCGGTGAATCCATGATGCCACAGGTGAGTATATGAGAGAGGCTGCAGTCATCACACGTACACCTGCAAAAAACATTAAAGAAAACAGTACTTTGAACAAGGAACATTACATAGGGAACAGAGCAGTAAAGAGATAAATTGTGTTGCCTTTTAACTTCTGGTATCTGGTCTGTTTAATGAAGCCTCCTCCGATGGACAAAGGGGTAATGCCAATTGTATTCTTTTTTAACAATCCCCCTCGGAGGGGAAGGCAAGAGATGTTTGCACTTGTCAAACCACACTTCTTATGGAAAGAAAACAAATTTTCTGCAGGCTCCCAAAATCCTCAGCTTGCTAAAATAATGATCTGTATAAATAATGAAAATCCCAAATTTAGATAATTAATCTAAACACCTATTTGAAAGCACAATTATTTTCTGAAAAGCTCATTTCACATAACAGGCTCGTTTAATCTCCACTGGAACCAAAGAGTAATACTGGCGACCAAATAAAAAGCATTCAATCCTGAATTAACTTCAATCAGTATGGGATGGATCTCAGTTTAAAGTGGGGAAACCTGGCTGCATTTCCCCAATTCGAAGTGCAAAATTTTACATTTTAAATGTGATAAATTTAAAAATACAGCACAGTTACAGGCCCTTTTACCTCATGAGCCTGTGCCACCCAAATACCCCAATTAACTGGCAACCTCCAGACCTTTTTTTGAAGGGTTGGAGGAAAGCGAGGCACCCTGAGGAAACATACGCAGACACAAGAAAATGCACAAACTCCTTACAGACAGTGCACGATTCAATTCAGGGTCACTAGTGCTGTAATGGCGTACTAACCACTGCGTAAACTGTGCCACCCTTAAGTGCAGGCAACTGGACGTGACCTAAAGACTTGATCAGCCAAGTATCTTGTGCCTGTTATGAGCTAAGAGCAGGCCACCATGAATGTGAATGTGTACAGAATACCTTGGGGAAGGTAGTGGGCATTAAGAACATAAAACGTCACAGCCTTCGGCCCATGAAATTGTGCTGACCTAGAAATACCTACAAAAAATAAACAAAACCCTCCCTACCTCATAAAAGTCTCCTAAATGCCAACCTCCACCACCACCACTGGCAATGTACTCCATGCACCCACAACTCTCAGTGTTAAAAAAAAAATGCATCTCTGATGTCTCCCCTAAACTTTCCTCCCTTCATTTTGTCCTCTGGTGTTTGCTACTCTTGCCCTAAGAAAAATGTGCTGGCTGTCCTCTCATATGCCTCTCATAATCTTATAGACCTCTATCAAGTCATCTTTTCTTCTTTATTCCAAAGAGAAATGTCCTTGCTCTACTAACCTTGCCTCATAAGACTTATTTTCCAATCTAGGCAACATCCTGATAAATCTCCTCTGCACCCTCTCCATAATTTCCACATCCTTCCTATAACGAGGTGACCAAAACAGAACACAATATCCTAAGTGCGGTCTCACCAGAGATTTATGGAGTTTTTCCTACCTTCTTTTCCCTGTCTCAATGGGACAAACCCATGCAGCACCCTGCGCAAGTGGTCCCTAAACATCCTCCACATTACTTCTGTGTTTTTCCCAGCTGTGTTAATGTACCCAGCAGGAAGCCAATGCCTGTTAGAAGGGGGAAGCACTGGTTAAAAACCTAAACACTAGTGGACTGAAAAACAGGCCAGCATGTACCCATATGAACAGGCAGGACAGAACCTAAATACATCTTCTCCCTGGGAATAAGAGGGTGGCAGAGATAGCATGGGGTTTACTATGGCATGGTTTGTAAGGAGTTTGTACGTGTGCCTCGTGCCTGCATGGGTTTCCTCCAGGTGCTGTGATTTCCTTCCACATTCCAAAGATGTACGGTTAATTCGTCACATTGGGTGTATTTGGGCTCATGGACCAGAAGGGCCTTTTTACTGCATCAATGATGCGGCATTTCTAAATTTTAAAAATTAAAAATGAGAGAAGATCTGCCAGGAAGCAAAATGGAGGAGGAAAAAAATATCAAAAGGAGAAGTCAGGGATAAAAATCAGCCTAATAAAAGATTTCACCTGATATGCAGTTTTAATTCTTTGGAGAACCATCCCGCTCTCGACAGTGAGATGAATGAGATACATAATTACATGGAGATTTAAACCTAGTTGGATATTTGACCTAACTGCCTCTAAACCCACTTGCCAAGTGCTCTTAGGACACTTACCTGCGCCTGTAGTTGCAGTTGGGACAGTCGGGCATGCTCAGTCGTGACGACAGCATATGCCTCATTGTGTCTGTGAAATTGTTTTCTCCACTTAGTGCTTTCTTGCTGTTTGTAAGCTGGGGGTTTGGGAAGAAGTGGAAAAATGGTGAATTTTAACAATCCAAACACAAACAGAACAAAATCTATTACACAGGGATATTGCCTGCTGCTCAAGATAGTTTCCCAGGAGTAAGAGTGTTAAAAGAGCTCATATATATATTTATTTTAAATATACATATATATCTTCTTTGGCTTGGTTTCGCGGACGAAGATTTATGGAGGGGTATGTCCACGTCTGCTGCAGGCTCGTTGGTGACTGACAAGTCCGATGCGGGACAGGCAGGCACGGTTCAGCGGTTGCAAGGGAAAATTGGTGGGTTGGGGTTGGATGTTGGGTTTTTCCTCCTTTGTCTTTTGTCAGTGAGGTGGGCTCTGCGGTCTTCTTCAAAGGAGGTTGCTGCCCGCTGAACTGTGAGGCGCCAAGATGCACGGTTGGAGGTGATATCAGCCCACTGGCGGTGGTCAATGTGGCAGGCACCGAGAGATTTCTTTAAGCAGTCCTTGTACCTCTTCTTTGGTGCACCTGTGTCTCGATGGCCAGTGGAGAGCTCGCCATAGAACACGATTTTGGGAAGGCCATGGTCCTCCATTCTGGAGACGTGACCCACCCAGCGCAGTTGGATCTTCAGCAGCATGGATTCGGTGCTTGCATACACACACACACACACACACACACACACACACACACACACACACACACACACACACACACACACACACACACACACACAATATATATCCTGCTATGCAGGGAACGGTACAAATCTTTGTCCTCTGGAGAAACTGTCAGAGCAAAGAATCACTCAGGCCATGGCATGGAGAAGCTGCCTGTAGAGACTGGTTTTGGTGTGTTCAGGTGATGACTGGGGCCCTTCAGGGTGCCAGACACTACTGGGCATGGGCAGCACAAGCATGGATTTGAGAGACTGCCCAGATTCTTGGGGAAATGGCAGGGCATGGTCAGGAGTGGGGCAGGAAGGGACTCGAGCTAGATTCCAAGTCAGGGGTGGGGCAGGGACTCGAGCCAGATTCCTAGTAGAGGGTGGGGCAGGGGCACGAGACAGATTCCTGGTCAGGAGAGGCGGGGAAATTGGTCCTCATTCTGCACTCCTCATCTGATTGGACAAAACTTGACAGATTCAACAATTAGTGAGAATATAAAGATTTAAAAATATGCAAAATTTGGACACAGAACTAGTTTTCTCAACTGGGCTCAAGAGTTAATATGAAATTTTTATCCACAAGTGCATGGGCCAAGAAATGGGAATCAAACACTTAATTTGATTCACAGACACCAGCATTCCTAAACTTAAAAAAGGCAATAAAAAAAATTATCTTGCTTGGGGCATCACGGGTGGCGTAGCGGTTAGCGCCAGCCATCAGGAACATGGTTCAAATCCTGCACTGTCTGAAAGGAGTTTGTACATTCTTTCCAGTGTCTGTGTGGGTTTTTCCTGGGGGCTCCTGGTTCCTCCCACCGTTCAAAGTAATGTTTTGTGGGTGTTGGTAAATAGTGTCGCATGGACTGAGGGGAGGTGGAGCGGTGGGGGGGGGGGGAGAAAGGGCAGGGTGGGGTGAGCAAGAAAAATCTAAACAAAGAGGTATATTGAATAAGATGATCTCATTTACCTGTTAAAGGGGTTGGTGTGTTTTTTTTAATTTTTGAACCACGGATGTCGGTGTCCAATGTGGCACCACGGGGCTTTATGGCGAGCAGACAACGGGGTGTTGTCAATTCCAGGGATCTGCAGAATGGCACAGGGCACCTGAGCAGAACACCCCAACCTCTCGCCCACCCTCATGACCATACCTTGCTGAGAATTTGGGCAGAGGACACTACAGGGGACATGACTATGGCAGCAGACCAGTGAGGGGCTCAGCAGCAGAAGGACCCACACAGGCGGCAGAGGTTCCAGGGCACAACTGACTTTGGATTTGGATTGCAACAGTCTGCTCTGCTGCCCCTTGTCCTTCCCTGACTCACTGCTCAAACCCAAGTACTATGGTCTTTGAACAGCCTGGCTGTGCTCATTATGTAGGCTCATAAGTAAATGAATGGTGCCAAAGAGAAGTAATGAGAGGAAAAGAGTGATATAATTGGCAAACAACTCTTAATACTTGGTAAGCTTCACAAATAACAAATTAAACAAGCAACGGGCTAATCTTCCTCTCAATAGTGCTGTCTGAAAGATTAGCTTTGGCCATAAGCTTAATCTCCTGGTCTTCAGATAGTGTCACTGAGTTTCGTTGCGACACTACGGGGATGAACAAAACTTCAAAATGACAATTCATCAGAAATAAAGTTAATAGTAGAGAATATTTTTTTTTGCATTGGTTAAACTGTCAAATCTGGCCAGTTTGTTTATGGAAGGACAGAAGGGAAAAGAGAATCATTAAGAAGCACCAGGAACAGAAGATTTTGATGAGAAATTAAGAAAGTTTGGAGCCTGTTGTGTGGAATAAGATGCTGGAAAAAAGATAGCAATATAAAAACTACACTCAAAATGATGGGTTTCGATCCACAAATCGCAGCTGGGAAATAGGTGCTACTACTCCACCACAGTGCACTGTTCTACTTAAGCGTCTCAATTTTACATGCAATTGCTTTGAACATTATTTATTATTGAATATTTATTTTCTATATTGCAGTTTGTTTGCACTACCTTCTCGATTGCATTTCTCTCTTTTGTTTACATATCTTTTCGAATACAGATTTTTTGTTTGCACTACTGCGAAGTAGAAATTCTGCCTGCCCCGGAAGAAAAAGAATCTCAGGATTATATGTGATGTCAGGTATGCACCCTTGAAAATAAATCTAAACTTTGACCTTTGACACTTATAGTTCTATAGACACCTTTGAGTACAATTTTTTTTTAAACCAAACTATCTATTCGTTAGCTAATTGAATTATTGATCAAGTAGTCCTGGGGAGAAATGTAAAACTGTAGCGGCAGCTCCACTGCTACTGAAAGAACACACAACCATATGGGTTGAGCTCAGTGAGCAGAACTAATTTATTGCAGGCTGCTGGGCTGCACTTATACTGAAACCCGCACTGGGGGGCGCTGACGTCACCCGGGCATCACGTGGCTCCCCCAGCGTGGGCTTCTGAGCCCTGTGCTGAGAAGAAGGGGAAACCTCCGACAGCATCCTTTTGGCCAGCTGCCCCGCCGCGTGGATTACAAGCGGGGCCAGTTCGTCTGCCTAGTGGTGTGGCACCACACAGCACCCCCCCCCACCCACCCAGAACTTAAGAACTAACCAGTGAGTTAGGGAAGGACAAGGGGCAGCAGAGCAGACTGTTGCAATCCAAATCCTTTTTAGCTTGGCGGCCTTGCTTCTTGGGCTGGGCCACAATCATTGGTTCGGTGGGGTCGAGGTGTGCTGGCTTCAGCCTGTCCACAGTAAACAGCTCCCGGCTGCCGCTGATGTCCAGTGTGAACTTAGACCCTGAACGTTGGACAACCTTGTAAGGTCTCTGCAGAGGTGCTGCGGGTGGGCCCTGCCGAATAAAAAAGTACTCTGCGGAAAGCAGCTCGCTGGGGACGTGAGATGGTCGTGTGCTATGTCTGGGCGGTGGTGGGGGTGCGAAGGAGTCCAAGTGGGCCTGGAGGTAGGGAAGCAGCTCATGCAGCGACCACTGGGGGTTGTGAGGCACGTTGGTGAACTCACCAGGAAGTTCCAGCGGTGTGTCGTAGACCAGCTCAGCTGATGATGCCTGCAGATCCTGCTTGGGCGTGGAGCAGATGCCCAGGAGCACCCAAGGCAGTTCATCCACCCAATCGGGACCAGTGAGGCAGGCCATAAGAGCTGACTTAAGGTGGCGGTGCAGACACTCGACCAGCCCATTGGCCTGTGGGTGATAGGCTGTAGTGCATTGTGCTCGATCCCCATCCTGTTGGCGAGCTGTGCCCAGAGAGCAGAGGCGAACTGGGTACCCCAATCGCTGGTGAGGTGATTCTGAACGTCGAACCGGGCAACCCAACTTTGCAACAGCGCTCGGGAGCAGGAGTCCGTGGAGGCGTCTGGCATCGGGATCACCTCGGGCCAACGAGTGGTGCGGTCCACCACCGTGAACAGGTAACGGTTGCCCCGGGAAACGGGTAAGGGCCCAACTATGTCCACGTAAATATGGCTGAACAGTTCCCGGATGTGCTCGAACTCTTGCACAGGCGCCCTGGTGTGCCTGTGTACCTTGGACATTTGGCAATGGGTCCATGTTCTGGCCAAGCCCGCAATCTGTTTCCGCAGCCTGTGCCAGACGAACCGCTCTGCCACCATCCAGACCATGGACCTGATGGACGGGTGCAAAAGGTCGTGGATGTGATGGAAGAATTGCCTGCTGGGGAACCACTGGCTGCGGGGAGCTCATGGAGACATTGCACATGATGGTGCTTCCGCCGCTCAGAGTCAGGAGGTCTCAGAACCGCAGGCCCGTGATGGCAGTCTTAAATGCTCGCGTCTCCTCGTCGGACTTCTGGTCCTGGGCAAACTGGTCGAAGTCGAGGACGGGCGTCAGCGCGCAGACGGCCGGTTGCGAGTGCATTGGCGACCATGTTGTCCTTCCCCGCCTTGTGGCGAATGTTGGTGGTAAACTCTGACACAAAGGGGAGGTGACGCTGCTGGCGGGTCGATCAGGGCCCCTTCGCCATCATGAGTGCCTGGGTGAGGGGTTTGTGGTCAGTGATGATGGTAAAAGTCCTCCACTCCAAGAAATAGACAAAATGCCGCACCGCCAAGTACATGCCCAGTAACTTGCAGTCAAAAGTGCTATACTTGCGCTCTGGTGGGCGGAGAAGCCGGCTGAAGAATGCCATCGGCTTTCATTGTCCATTGGCCTGCTGCTCCAGGAAGGCGCTGATGGCTGTGGCAGAGGCATCTATAGAGTGCGCCATATGCAGGTTGCTGTGCGGGTGGGTGAGCATGGTAGCCTTGGTGAGAGTGTCCTTGGTGGCCTCTGGGGTTCAGGTGAGCGATTTGTGCTTGGCTGTGATGAGGGCAAATAGCGGCTGCATGATGTGCGCAGCTCCCAGGATGAATCGGTTGTAGAAGTTGACCATACCCACGAACGCCTGCAGCCCCTTGAGATTGTCCAGACGTGGGAATTCCTTGATAGAGTTGACCTTCGTAGCGGCGGGCGTGGCTACCTCGGCCGTGATGTTATGGCCCAGGAACTGCATGGACTATTTCCCAAACTGGCACTTGGCTGGGTTGATGGTGAGGCCGAAGTAGGCCAGCCGGGAGAAGAGGGTGCGTAGGTGGGCCTTGTGTTGTGCCCGGTCCCTGCTGGCAACGAGGATGTCGTCTAAGCAAATGAAGACGAAATCCAGGTCCCTGCCCACTGAGTCCATGAGGCACTGGAAGGTCTGAGTGGCGTTCTTGAGCCTGAATGGCATGCGAAAGAATTCGAAGAAGCCGAAGGGGATGATGATGGCCGTCTTGGGAATGTCCTCAGGGAGCACCAGGATTTGGTGATACCCGCACACCAGGTCAACCTTGGAGAAAACCCTCGCACCATGCAGGTTGGCTGTAAAGTCCTGTATGTAAGGGATGGGGTAACAGTTAGGAACTGTTGCCTCGTTGAGCCGTCGATAGCCTCCACAGAGGCACCAGCTGCCGGAGGCTTTCGGGACCAGGTGGAGCAGCGAGGCCCACGGGCTTTCAGACCACTGAATCATCCCCAGCTCCAACAGATGCGAAAACTCCTCCTTCACATCCTGGAACTTGTCAGGCAGAAGCCGGCGTGCCTTGGCATGAACCAGTGGGCCCTGGGTCGGGATGTGGTGGAACACCCCGTGGTGCGGCGAAGCAGCGGAGAACTGTGGCTTGAGGAAGGTCGGAAACTCATCCAGGATTCACTGGAACTCGTCTCTGGGCGTGCTGATCGTGGTCATCTGCAGCTGCTCTGTGCGGCAGGCGTCGAGGCGAATGGCCTGGAAAGTATGGACATCCACCAGGCGCCTACTCTGAATGTCCACCAGAAGCCTGTGAGCGAGGAGGAAGTCGGCACCCAGGATGGCAGTCAGAAGGGACGAGACGGTGAACCTCCACGAGAACTTTCGTCGGCTGATCTGGAAGTGGACTGTCTTGTCTCCATACGTTCGGATCTCTGTTGCGTTGGATGCACGGAGCGGGTCCTTGAGGTTGGTTCCTGGACTTGATGGCCGTGGCCGGGATGATGCTGATCTGAGTCCCAGTGTCGACGAGGAACCACCAGCCGCTGACTGAGTCCCGCAGGTAGAGGAGGCTGTGTCCTTGGCCAGCCGCCACAGCCATCAACAGCGGCCAGCCTTCTCGTTTCCCTGGAACGAGCAGGGCTGATGACACTTCCGAGCCTTGGCTCCCCAGCGCTGGTGGTAGAAGCAGAGGCCTGGAGTGGATGCCTTGTCCCTGATTATGCTCTTGGTGGCCCCTGCAGGGGCTGGATTCTCTACCGCAGCGCTAGGGGCGGGCTTGGCGTGGTCATGCCCATGTCTCATGACCTGCTGGACCACCAAGCCCTCTGAGAATTGCTCGAGACATAGCCCTTGGGACGTCTGAGCGACCTTTCTCGGGTCGATAAAGCTCTCTTGGGCCAGTAACGGGCAGATGATCGAGGAAAATGCGCTCGAAGAGTGGGCAGTTGGTGTGATCACCCATGAGCACAAGCATCTCGTCCATCAGCTCTATCTGGAACCTGTCCCCCAGTGCGTCGAGGTGCAGCATCCGACCGGCACGCTAGCGCCCGGATAGTCCAAGGGATCCGGTGAGCACTCACTTGATGGTCTCGTATTTGTCTTCGGCGGGTGGGTGCTGAATGAGGTGCAGCACGCGTTTGGCGGTGGCCTGGTCCAGGGCGGCGACCACATAGTAGAATTTGGTCGTGTTGGATGAAATCTGGTGGAGGTGAAACTGAGCCTCTGCGTAGCCGAACCAGGTCTCCGGTTCCTGAACCCAGAATTCAGGCAGCTTGACGGCTATAGCACTGATCCCAGGTTCGCTCATGATGGGTTCAAAGATATTTGAACCAGTTGGGGTCACCAATTGTAGAGGCAGTTACACTGCTACTGAAAGAACACACAACCAGACGGGTTGAGCTCAGTGAGCAGAACTGATTTATTGCAGGCTGCTGGGCTGGACTTATACTCCCAGCCCGGATCTGGCTGAGAACCGCGCTGGGGGGGGGGGGGGTGCTGACGTCACCTGGGCATCATGTGGTCCCCCAGCACGGGCTGCTGAGCCCTGTGCTGAGAAGAAGGTAAAACCCCCGAGGGCGCCATTTTGGCCAGCTGCCCTGCCGTGTGGATTACAAGCTGCCGAGTGGTGTGCCGCCACAAAACCACAATTTAAAAACAGCCAAAAACCATGCTAATAAGCAAATCAATAGTGTCGATTCAAATTTTTATTTGCTTTGAATATGATCAGCCACATTTGTTCTCCATGTAAGAAATCTTCAAGTCAAATTTATTGCCATCTGATTGCAAAAGTACAACCCAATGAAGCAGCAATCTTTGATCCAGGGTCGAAGGGGTCCTCAATGATTTTGCAAGACCTTTTCAGACAACATTCCCAGTAGATGATGTCACTTTGGGGGAGGGGATGTGAGAGACCTCAGTGATCCTCTCTACTACACTTATGGTCCTTTAGATTGACTTTTGATCCATTTCTCTTCAGTATCCATACCACACGGCGATGCAGCCCACCAGGATGCTCTCAATGGAGCTCCTGTAGTAGGTTGACATAAAGGTGGCAGGTAGCCTTAGCCACTTCAGTTTTCTCAAGAAGTGCATGTTCAAATTATTAATTTAACATTGGTATTTTTTTAAACAATCAGCTGAACCTAATCGGTGATACAAAGCAATACAGGCAATAGAGTCAGCTACTTAGTTCCTCAGCTTGACCACCAATAAATAGGAAAAGACTGAATTGCATCCATAGCCCATTTTCTGTCTGGGTTAATATCTTCAACATTCTTACAGGAAGGATATGGAAAAGGTGCAGAGGAGATTTACCAAGATGTTACCTGGATTGGAGAACATAGGTTAGCAGAACTGAGGCTTTTGTCTTGTGAGTGAAGAAGGATGAGAGGTGACTTAATAGAGGTCTAGAAGATTATGAGAGGCATAGATAGGGTGGATAGCCAGCACCTGTATATATGTATGTATGTATGTATGTGGGTGGGTGGATGAATAGATAGATAGATGCAGAGAGCAGTGGGTTCCTGGAATGCATTGCCAGGGTGCTGGTGGAAGCTGCTACTATAGGGATATTCAGAAGACTCTGAGACTGGCACACGGATGCAAGAAAAATAGAGGGTTATGGATGTGAGGTAAGGAAGATTGAGTTTATTGAGTGAGTTTATATAGATTGGCATAACATTGTGGGCAGATGGGCTTGTACTGTGTTATTATGTTTTTAGTGAACAAAATAGCAACCTTAAACTCAATAGTGTTTTGGAAAGAAGAACAACGTGGTCAGGGCTAGGAAGAGGTCAAGACATAACCCTCTCCTTTGTGTAGTGTACTCTAATTTCACCACCAATTGACCATGCTATCACTTTATCCCCTTCCCCAGTTCTGTGTAATTTAGCATATTAATGACACATTATTGGTTCCTGAGGGGCCTCGATGCTGAAGGCGTCCTGACCGCGTCAGAGGTTTGTATCTGGAGTGCGGGATGCTGACGGTTTGGGCTGAAGTCTGTGGGGCTGTAGAAACTCTGGAGGTGAATCCACAGACACTCTGCGACTCTGACTGTCTCTTTTGCTTCTCTTTCTCTGATTGAAAGGGATGCTGGTCAATTTCTGCTGAATCTTTGTCTGTTTATGTTGGCTAAATGCAATTTCATTCAATGTTACATTTGTTTTATTCCATGGCAATAAAATAATCTTGAATCAAAGGCAAGGGCAGTTATTTTACCTGCTCTTCTAATAACCGACGCTGTTTGAAGAACTCCCAATCGTCCTTTAGCATGCGCTGTTTGGTTTTCATTGCCATCTAAGAAATAAATAAAACAAGACATTACAGACTGTAGTATTGCTTGTCAAAATGATCTTTTTAAAATCATGCATATGAAGAAATTTGATATTAGCCTTGGTTCACCAACTCCATTTTCCCCTCTGCATCAAGGAAATTCAGATTAAAAGCACACTTTAGAGAGTGGAGGACATATTCTAGACTGGAGTTTGCAGCGCTCCATTTTCCTCCAACGCTGCCTTTTGCGGGAGCTTCTGAACTAAATTATTTCACTGCACCACTTGATGAAATGTAGAGCAACTCCACTTAAGCACCTTTCTTCAAACAGATTACATGGTCACTTATTTCAATTGACTTGGTGTGCACAATTTAAGTAGCATGTTCGCCTAGATTTTAATGGCAACTCCACTTCAAAAGTACTTCATTGGATATGAAGTGTTCTGGTTGGTCAGATAAGATGAAAGGTACGATACTTTTTTTTCTTTCTCTCCTTTGATGTTCACAAAAAAACAAAAGATAAAATATATTGTTTAGCCTCAGAGCACTAAAGTGCTCAGAGGTAAAAAGGGAAAATGCTCTTCAGATCAGGCAGCACCTTTACTGAGAGAGATAAATAATGTTTCAAGTCAATAAAACATACAGTAGCTCTGGTAAAAAAAAAGACTGAGCAATGCACAAAAGTGCTGAAGAAACTCAGCAGGTCACACAGCATGCATGGGAAGCAAACCAACTTTTCAGGCCTGAGCATTTCGTCCAGGTACAAGCAAATGGCCAGGAAGGTGCCAAAATAGAAAGGAGGGGACAGGGAGAGAGAGCAAAGGACTAAGGGAGGAGTACAGGCCAACAGGTAAGAGGTATATAGGTGGAAAAGTGGAAGAGAAAACAGCTGAAAAGATTTTTGTCATTTTTCTTCCATCCGTGTGCTAGTCTCAGAGTCTTCTGAATGTCCCTATTGTAGCAGCTTCCACCATCACCCTGGCAATGCATTTCAGGAACCCACTGCTCTCTGCATCTATCTATCCATCCATCCACCCACCCACCCACATCATACATACACCCTAGCTATGCCTCTCAATCTTCTAGACCTCTATTAAGTCACCTCTCATCCTTCTTCACTCACAAGAGAAAAGCCCCAGTTCTGCTAACCTTTCTCCAATCCAGGTAACATCCTGGTAAATCTCTCTGAACAGAGAGGGAAAGTGCTGGGATGCTGGAGGATGCTGGGTGCTGGAGGAAAGGAGACCGAGGGATAGGGAAAGGGAGACACACAGGAGAGGGTTTAATGAAAACTGGAGAAGTCAATGTTAATGCCATCTGGTTGGAGAGTGCCCAGACAGGAGAGTACGTTGTTTAATTTCTCACTTCTCACTCCTCCAAGTTCACTGGTATCAAGCAATTCTTATACTGGGCACAGAATTCAACTTTTATGAATTTCACTAGGCTCTGGTGCTTAAAGGTAATTTGGTTACCACTCAGGAAGGTTCTTGTTGGTTTCAGAGAGAGATTTGTTGCTCGTTAGACACACAATCTGATTCCCTCCGATCAACCACTTCAGTGTTTTGCCGAAGGATTTTCCAAATGATAACCTCTTCTTCTGCAGGTCACCACAGAGTTCCATTTGTTTCAGGTGAAACACTCAAGCCAGCCACTTCCTCTTGTATGGACACAAGGGTTTTCACCCATGACTGCAGAAACCAGTTCTCTCTCTCTCTCTCTCTCTGCTTGAAAAACCACGACCTTCTTAGAACAGCAAACTGCAACCAGACAGATTGCAGCACTGGACCCAAACGTTTGAGCCCGTTCATCTGTTGCCTTCAAAACAATAATCCATTATTCCACAACACATCCAATTAACAGTTTCTTGTGAAGTTTCTGGAGCTCCAGTTCTTCTATTTGTACCTCCTTATGAAAACCTTTAGCAAAGCAGTTTTTATCGTCTTTACAAAGATACTGGGCCCGGATACTCGGCACTGGTTTGAGCAAAGCTCTTGCATTTTAAATGAGATCTGTTTTGTGAAGTGTTTGTGTTTGTTTGTGACCTACACTACCTCCACAATCTATCTCCTTCAAAAACATATAAACAATATAAAATATGATATAATCCGTCACAGTATGGATTTCACCTAGGTACTCCAGTTTCTTCCCAAGGACTGCTGGCCGTAAGTTTAATTGATCACTGTAAATTCCCCCTATGATCAATGAGTAACCAAAGAATCAGAGTGGAATTGATGGGCAAGGGAGAGAGTGATCAAGAGAATAGGTCTTTATTCCCATACAATTTTCCCACGTTCATTATTAATTGTCCATGAGTGTTTATTGCCGATCCGACTTTTCCCACCCTCGCTAGAAGCTGTGCGCAACGTTTATTGCCAATCCGACTTTTCCCACCCTCGCTAGAAACTGTGCGCGACATTTATTGCCGATCCAACTTTTCCCACCATCGTTAGAAACTGTGCGTGATGTTTATTGCCAATCTGACTTTTCCCACCCTCGCTAGAAACTGTGCACAACGTTTATTGCCGATCCAACTTTTCCCACCCTCGCTAGAAACTGTGCGCGACGTTTATTGCCGATTCGATTTTTCCCACCCTGTCTAGAAACTATGCGCGACGTTTATTGCCGACCCGACTTTTTCCACCCTCGCTATAAACTGTGCGCGACGTAAATTGCCGATCCGACTTTTCCCACCCTTGCTAGAAACTGTGTGTGACGTAAATTGCCGACCCAACTTTTCCCACCCTTGCTAGAAACTGTGTGTGACGCAAATTGTCAGTCCGACTTTTCCCACCCTTGCTAGAAACTGTGCGCGACATATATTGCCAATCCGACTTTTCCCACCCTGTCTAGAAACTATGCGCGACGTTTATTGCCGACCCGACTTTTTCCACCCTCGCTATAAACTGTGCGCGACGTAAATTGCCGACCCGACTTTTCCCACCCTTGCTAGAAACTGTGTGTGACGTAAATTGCCAATCCGACTTTTCCCACCCTTGCTAGAAACTGTGTGTGACGCAAATTGTCAGTCCGACTTTTCCCACCCTTGCTAGAAACTGTGCGCGTCATATATTGCCAATCCGACTTTTCCCACCCTGTCTAGAAACTATGCACGACATTTATTGCCAACCCGACTTTTCCCACCCTCGCTATAAAATGTGCGTGACGTAAATTGCCAATCCGACTTTTTCCACCCTCGCTAGAAACTGTGTGCGACGTTTATTGCCAATCCGACTTTTCCCACACTCACTATAAACTGTGCGCAATGTTGGCTGATACAACTTTACCCCACGCTCGCTATAAATTGTGTGCCATTTCATTGCCGCTACTATTTTCCCCACATTCGTTATTAATTATCCGAGGTGTTTTATTTCTGATCTGACTTTTCACATGGCCGCTGTGAACTGTGCATGGGTGTTGACTCATTGCCATTTTCCCATGTTTGCCTTCTGTAAATAAAATCCTTTACTACCAAAATTGTGTGCCCAGAGTTCTTGCCTTTGAGACCTACTGAATCGGTTTCCTCAATTACAACATCACCCTCTTCTTACATTCTTCTATTAAGTAGACTCTCATTGTTTGATGCTCCGAAGAGGAAAGCCCTAGCTTACTCAACTTTTCTTCAGGAGAGGCAACACCCTAGTAAAGCTCCTCTGCACCCTCTCTAAAGCTTCCACATCCTTCCTATTACGAAGCAACCAGAATTGAACACAATTTTCCAAGTGTGGTCGAACCAGTTTTGTAGAGCTGCAACATCCCCTCACAGCTCTTGAACTGACCAATTAGAACAAAACAAAAGCTGAAAAATCATCGTCTTCAACTTGGAGTAATAACACACCAAAATGCTGGAGGAACTCAGCCGATCTTTTCAATGTCCATAGGAGACAAATACAGGGTATTTCTTTCTCTTCTATAGACGCTAAAAAGACCAGTTGGGTTCCTCCAGCATTTTGGTGTGTTTTCACTACAATCACAGCATCTGCAGATTTTCATGTTTCATCCCTTCAACTGCATATCTGAGGCAAGCATGTTTACAGAACACAAACCGACTAGCCTTCGTACATCTGCCACATCCATGCTGCTCTGTTCCAGCTCATTATATGTGTGGCAGCTATAACAAATTTTGGTTCGGGTACATTTGCAGTATTGCAGTTCTTGTGGAAAAGATGTGGCGGCTTTGGAGAGGATGCAGAAGAGCTTCACAAGAATGTGATCTGGATTGGAGCGTTTTAGCTATCAGGAGAAATTGGACAAACTCAGGTAGTTTTCTCTGGAAATTCAGAGACCGAGGGGCAACCAAAGAGAAGCCTACACAGTGAGCAGAGACAGGGACTCTTCTTCCTGCCCAGAGTGGAAAAGTCAAATACCAGAAGACATACTTTAAGTTGAGCGGTTGAAAAGTTTAAAGGAGATTTAGAGGCAAGTTATTTTAAATGGAGAGTGGCAGGAAAATAGTAGAAGTACATTTAATATCAATGTTTAAGAGGCCTTTAGGCAGACCTAAATAGAGGGATATGGACCATGCAAGCAGATGAGATTAGTTTAGATTAGCATCCTTGTTGGTGCAGACGTAGTGGGCCAAGGAGACTTCCAATAAGAAAGCTGCTGGTGGAAGCACAAGCTACTACCACAATACCCTCTCAAAACTGCCTTCCCATAAATAATCCTAGCCATTAAAATTACCCCCTCGTTTTATACCATCCCGTTAATAAAGTTCCAGTGTCGGAGGGATAGTGGAGCTAATTCATGACCTGTGTTCTGCTCACACAGATCAGGGATATGAATGATGCATTAGAACATCAGCTAATTAAGCCAAATGGGAAGTGACACTGGGGATGCGCAACAATCAAACTGCGCGAGGAATTCAGCGGATCAAACAGCAATTATAGAGGCTGATTGGCATTTCAGATGGAGAGCAAACGCAATAGCAAAGGGGATTTCAGAGGAGAAGTTCCCACCTGTTCGTCCACATAGTCATCTATTCGCTTCTGGCACTCTAGCCACTCTGCTGCGACTCGTCTCATCTCCTGGTCCATCTGGAGGTATCGTTGTAGTAATGTACTGTACATGTCCTCACTGTACGTGTCGTGAGATGCCGTACCCAGCCTGAAGGGAAATCAACCAACATGTACATTTCATTGCATCAAGCTTTTTCATCTAACTGTAACACCAACTACAAGTTAATTAATACAGACTGAAAAGTCAAATTGGTACTTGAGATCATTGTGGGTCACATAGAAGATAAATGAGGCAATAGACAAGTGCAGGGAAAAAGGGAAAAAATGGATTGCTCTTTCACAGAGCTAAAGAGACCACAATAAGCTGAGTGGCCTCTTTCTAACAAGTCAGAAGAGTTATGGAGTATCAGGGCCTGGTAATTTTATGTGCAAATATGCTGAAAAGTGAAAGTACTTGGACTGCTGGTTGAATTGGAGAATTATTATACCTTGCTTGCTTCACAGAAATCCCAGAAATGATAGGATGTGGAATTTTTTTTTAAATTGCAGAGAGGGAGGCTCTGGACTTCAAATGCCCATAAGTGCTCACTTGTCAAAGTACAAATCCACTAGAAGATTCAAAAGCAAAAATAGAAGCATCTCAAACCCCGATTAATTAAATTTTGCACAGTCCATCCTAACATTCACTTCCCAGGCATGTGATCTCGGGAGAGGAACAAAACGAGTATGCACTTCATTTTGATGCAGTGCAAATTTCTAAGACGATCCAATTAAAAATTCCCATGGTTTCACAGGAACCACTTTGTCCCACATTTTATGGAGTCTCAGGACCAAGGCTTTATAATCAATGTAATTCTAACTCAGAGCAGCAATTAGTGCAATGCTGTTACAGTGTCAGCTACCGGGACCGGCGTTTGAATCCTGCGCAGTAAGGACCTTGTTTGTTCTCCCCATGTCTACATGGATTTCCCCAGGTACTCTGGTTTCCTACCACTGTTCAAAATGTACCAGGGATTGAGGTCAATTGGGTACAATTGAGCAGCATGAGCCAAAAGCTGCACGTCTAAATTTAAAATTTAAATTTAAAAAACAAATTTAGCCATTGACCTAACAAATTGCAGATTTATGTCCATTTAATAATCACCTTTAAAAAAAAATCACCTACCCCGCCTTCTTCTGAAGGGTCTGATTCTTTGCTTGGCTACAAATTTAGGGGGAGAAACATGGAAGTCTGCAGATGCTGTGAATGTAGTACAAACACAGAAATGCTGGAGGAGCTCAGCAGGTCTTGCAGCGTCCATGGGAGGTAAAGATATATTATTGATGTTTTGGACTTGAGCCCTTCAAGATAGGGCAATATTTTCTCTTTAGTACTTAAAATATTCAGCCATTATCAGTTTCCTGACAAAATAAGGCATCTCAGCCTGCTTATTCACATTCAACATGACCTTTCAACTGCACTGCCAAAGATCAAGGCTAGCAGGAGAAACGTGGGAGAGTTGAATTCAGTGTTGGTTCTTAAAATCTCACCCATATTAACAAATATGATTATTTAAATATTTTTAAATTTTTTTGTTGACTCGCAATATCCACTATTTAATTAAAACTTCCAAATAACTTGCTAAAAAGTAGAAAAACATCTGCACTGGATTTTTCAACAGACTAACATTGACATAAAAGGTTGCAAAGGCCTTAATGAAATAATGTTAGTGGATTCTTTCTCAGGTAGATATTATTCTCTTGCAACCGCTGCAACCGTGCCTGCCTGTCCCACATCGGACTTGTCAGTCACCAACGAGCCTGCAGCAGACGTGGACATACCCCTCCATAAATCTTCGTTCGTGAAGCCAAGCCAAAGAAGGTATTATTAGCCAAATCCAAAATGTAAAAAAATTATACCCCTAACTGTAAACTAATCAGATGTGCTCAAGAGGGGTACAATACTTGCAATCCAGCATTTTATCTTATTTGTGTTGTTCCTGACCTCAGCTCCATAGCTTCATGCATCAGGAGTTCAAAAGAGTACGACTTGCAGGACATCCAGAGGTGTTTAAAATACATCATTCTACTTAAAAACGTCACTTTTTGTGTAGACAACACTTGAGCAGGAAAATTTCAATGGTGCTATTGAGGGGAATTGAATTCAAAAGCAGTGAGGTAATGTTGCAGCTCTCTAAAAATCTGGTTAGACTACACTTGGGAGTTTTGTGTTCAGTTATTATAGGAAGGACGTGCAAGCTTTATGGAGGGTTCAGAGGGTTTAAAAAAAAATCTGGATGTTGCCTGGATGGGAGAACATGTCTTATGAAGGAAGGTTGTCTGAGCTGGGGCTTTTCTCTTCAGATCGACGGAGGATGAGGGTGACTTAGAGGTATACACGATTAAGAGATGCATAGATAGACTGGACAATCAACACCTTTTTTTCCCAGGCCAACAACAGCAAATACCAGAGGACATCTGTTCAAGTTGAGTCATTTTTAAAAATACTTTATTTATAAATTTTTAAAACCACAATAATAGTTACATTACATTCAGTTCTAAATTATTTCAAAAGAAATTATACATGTGGCATATATCAACCCACCCCCCCCCCACTTCCCAGCCCCCCACCCCTAAAAAAAGAAAAAAGATGAAAGAAAGAAAGTCCAGAGAATGCCAATAAATAAAACATTTATACAATAAAGTATTTTGGGGGTTACCAAGCGAGGTCTTCAGGGAGCCAATTATACATGCAAACCAAAATTTTGTAAATATGGGCTCCATATTATCCAAAAAACATGATAATTATCTCATAGATTATGTAATTTCTCTAATGGTATACAACTACAAAGTTCTGCATGCCATCTTTTCATGCCTACATCTATTTCTGATTTCCATGATATTGCAATACATTTCCTAGAAACTGCTAAAGCTAGAAACACAAATTCAATTTGATATATATTTAATTTTGGCCTTATAGCCTTAATATTACTCAATAAAAATAACTAGATCATGTGGGAATTTTACCCCTGTGATTCGTTCCAAAAAATTGCCTACCCCTAACCAAAATTGTCTAACTTTAGGACATTGCCAAGTTGAATATAAAAAAGTTCCAATCTCAGATCGACACCTAAAACATAAATCTGATATAGCAGGATTTAAACTATTTAATTTTTGTGGAGTCAAATATAATTGATGTAAAAAAATTATATTGAACTAACCTATATCTTACATTTATAAGTTTAGTCACATTATTCTAACAGTCATTTTTTTCCTTACAGAGAGATGGATACCTGCCAAGGTTGATGGTGGAGGCTGGTACATTAGGGACATTTAAAAGACTGTGAGACTGGCCAATGGATGCAAGAAAAATGAAGGGCTGAGGGGTTGGGAAGAATTAGATTGATGTGGAGTCAGTTTATATAGGTCGACACTTTGTGGACATTATTTCATATTCTATGTATAGCAATGGGACAATAACCCATCAAGTATTGGTTCAAGGTTAAATCTTGGACAGACGAGAGGGAAAACTTTACATTTTAAAGTAGTAAAGGATCAAACAGCCACACAAGGACACTGGCAAGATTTCAGATTAATGTCTCATTTCAAAGACCACAATTCCAACAATGCAAAACTGTCCAAGATTAAGGCAAAGGTGCACCTGGCATAATGGACCATATTCTATTAGCCACAATGAATGTACACGTGGCTCCACTGCACCCCCTTGCTGGCTGGATGACTGGTGCGGCAAAGACAAAGATCAATTCCATGGACCCTCCATTATGTGTAGTGCTCACTCCACCCTTTCCGTTTGTTTTGCACTTTAATATGATCGTAACTGATCATCCCAATTCAGGACTTCAATCTTACTTCCTTCATACAACCCATCACCTCTTCTTGAATATATATGATTTACTCTCACCTCCAGTTGAAGAGAGTTCCACAGGTTCACTCTTTGGATGAAGAAATTTATACTTTCATCCTCCCAAGGAGCCGATCCAGTTTGCAACCTCTGGCTCTGGGCATGCACCATTACAAATTTGTCTGCCCATTTAGGAGGATTTTGAGGTCCCCATCACAATTCTAAACTTCACCAATGATCACAATCTTCACACCAGTCCTATCAACCCAGAAATTAATTTGGAGAACCTTTGCTGTATGCCCTCCACAGCAAGAAAACAACCAGAAATGTACACAACATTAAAGTATCTTCTCCCCAGAATCCTTTCATTAAGACATCTCTGCTTCTGTATGCAAATCTTCTCACACCATTTGCCTTCTTGACTACCCTGTTAGACCTGTATGCACATTCTCATCAAGTGGTGTACAAGCATGCATAGGTCGCAGCACAGTAAATAATTTCCTTGCCCATTGCTGATCAGATAATAATCTGCCTTCTTGCTTTTGACAAAGTGGATGGCCATACACATCATACTAGTTCTGCCCTGTATTTATCCAATCACTTAGAGGCGCCATGATTAGTGAAGCAGCAGTTAGTGCCACGCTATCACAGCTCCAGCGACCTGGGTTTGAATCCTTCACTGACTGTAAGCAGTTTATACATTTTGCCCGTGTCTGCATGGGTTTCCTCTGGATGCTCCGGTTTCTTCCCACCTTTCAAAGCGTATGGGGGTTGGAGGTTGATAAGGGTATTTGGGTGGCACAAGCTTTTGGGCTGCAAGGGCCTAATTACTGTGCTGTATGTCTAAATTAAAGTAAAAATCACTCAACTGACCCAAATCGCATAGGAGCCTCTCTGCATCCTCGTCAGACTTCACACACTCCCAACCAGCTTTGTACTAATACAATGTAGGAAATATTACATTTAATTTCATTATGTATATCTTTTCACAAAATCAGGATCTGCTTGTCCAGGCAGTGACCCTAGTTACTGCCCACCACTCAGAAAAAGGACCTTCCTTTCTCACTTTTCTTGCTCTGTTTCCTGCCAAATTCGGCTCCATGACAGCACTTTAACACTGATCCCATGTGCTCGGATTTTCCCACACTAATCTCTTTGGTTCAGAAGACATTGTGAAGACCTCCAGAGCCACATGAAATCCATTGGTTCTCCTCATCCATTCTATTAGTTACATCTTCCAAAAATTCCAGCACATTTATGAAGCATGATTTCTTGGCAACTTTGCATCAATCTGTCACTGTTTTACCAAATGCTCTGCTATTATATCTTTAACAATGAAATCTAACATTTTTTTTTTGCCAGTTGATGTCAGGCTAACTGGTGGGGTTGCATTAGCAATCACCCAATCCAGCTGAACTGATTCAGAATCCAAAGAAAACTGGTCAATGCCAAATACATGGATTATATCGAGGGTCACTTTCTGAAGCACTCTAAGGAAGACTATCAGCCCGATGGATTTATCAGTCTTCAATCTCATTGATTTCTCTCATCCCATTGATTTTATTCAATTCCTCCCTTTCAATAGACCCAAGATTCTCAAACATGCCTGGGAGGTTATGTGTTCCCCTTTGTGAAGGCAGATCCAAAGTACTTGTTCAATTGATATGGCATTTCTGCATTCCATTTATGATTTTCCATGCTTTTGATTGTAGGGAACATATTAAAAGTGTTTTTTTGTCAGATTTTATATTTGCTGTTTTTACCCTCATATTATATCCTCCCTCCCCGTAATAAATTCCTTGGTCCACTTGTGTTAAGTTCAAAATTATTCAGACCTGAGGTTAGCTGCTTAACAGGGCTTTAGATGTCTCCTGCTTGGATCCAATGTGATCATTAATTTCCCTTGGCCACTTTTGCTGTTTAGATTTCGTAAAGACAGGACTGTCTGATGTGGACTGCTGGCTGAAGGGGAACCAGGGATAGGAATAGGGATGCGAAAGGGTGCCAAGGGCACTGAAGGCTTCCTGATCATGTCAAAAGTTCGGATCTGGAGCTCAGGTTGCCGACGGCCTGGACTGGAGTCTGTGCGGCTGTGGGGGTGCTGGAGGTAAATCCACAGACACTCAGTGACTCTCTTTTGCTTCTATTTCTCTGACTGTAAGAGGACCAGGCAATTTCTGCTGATGGCAAATTTGTCTGCCTTACAGATGAAAGCAAATTGGGTGTAATACTACACCTGTTTCGTGACATGACAATAAAAGAATCTTGTATCTTGAATGAGTTATTAAATGTTTGTCGTTAACGTTTCAGGTCAGAGATCCTTCATCAGACTGTTTCTCTACAAATAGACTCTGAACTGCAGAACATTTCCTGCATTTTGTTTTGATTTTCAACTCCCTATGTAACATTCCCTAATCACTTTTAAACACCTCCATCAATTAGCACAGAATGAGCTTTGTTCAAGAAGTCACAAGTGCAGTTGCATGAGGTAGCAGGTAAAATTTACACCATTGCAGGAAACCTTCAAATTTAGAGAACAAAGGGAAGTTTATAATTCATTATAAAAAAACAACGCTGGACACAGATGTGTGCAATGCAAGGAGTTGATCATTTACCGAATAAGATGATATAAACTCTAAGATCAAAAACATTTAACAAACAACTGCATTCAAAACTGGCTGAGACCTAGAGACTTACCTAAGTTGTGCAACTAGTGATGGTAGACTACTTTGCAGAAGTGACTCAGAGAACACCAAGTTTTCAAATAGATGCTTGTTATGAAGTTCCCATGTCACTTGGAATTTCTTCAAATGTTCACTTTCCTGTCAAAGCAAGCAAACCACAATCAGTACGAAAGAAATGTGTATGCAAAGAGCATGGGATCTATTGTGCAGTAAACAAGGTTCAAATGCAGTCCCTTTGACAAGAGAAATATGCAGGAGGCTAGAATGCTTTGCTGGGTGGGGTATTGGAGGATGGTACAATAGGTACATGGATGTAAGAAGGATTAGATTGCTGTGGAATAGGTTTAGAGGTCAGCACCACATCGTACACTGAAGGACCTGTACTGTGCTATAACTAGAACTGAGTGACATAGCCTCAAGATCCAGGGCAGTAGATTTAAGACGAAGATGAGGAAGAACTGCTTTTCCCCAGAGGGTGGTGAATCTGTGGAATTTGCTGTCCATTGAAGCAGTTGGAGGCTATCTCAGTGAATATATTTAAGACAAAGATGGATAGTTTTTTTTATAAACAAAGTAGGGGAATTAAAGGATATGGGAAAAGGCAGGTAGGTGGAGATGAGTCTATCAGCAGATTAGCCATGATCTCATTGAATGGCGGAGCAGGCTCGACGGGCCGGATGGCCTACTCTTGATCCTATTCTTTTGTTCTCGATAATATTCGATAGGTTCAAAATAGGTTTGATTCTGAGGGTGAAAACTGCTCCTTGGTAACTAGAGTGCAGTGTGGTTAATCATGACATGCTCCCATCACGTGCATGTCTGCCAGATTCATGGGTCAACTAACCTTTCCCCGTGAATCACTGAATGGAATTATACTGATGGCAATGCCTTGATTTTTCAACTTACCAGCGTGATGAGGAAGGTACTGATTGTGCGAGCAGCTTGACAGAGTGCACTGTATTCCTCCAATAGGAGTGAGATGAATTGATGAGCCTGTGGTGGGCCCTGCACCACAGTTGTTACTTTGGATCCCATGGACAGATGTCGAAGCAAGCGTACCTTCATTTCTAGAACATATTCCCTAGCCTGCTGCTCCAAACGTTGGTACAACTGGTAGGGGTCCCGTTCACATAACCTAAGACCAGGGAAACAAATACAGACAAGTTTAAGTTTGTTAAAAAGAATGACTTGTATATTTCTACGAGCAGACGGACAACTACAGACATTACGAGTCAACATTTTTTAAAATTAAAAAAATACATTTGTACCTTTGTATGAGATCTAGAAAACACAGGGAACATGAAATAACTCCCAGCCAGAGACCAAAAGTTGATTGCTGGCCCTTGAATGAGCTTCGATGGCATTAAACAGGAACTTGCAATGACTGATTGACAGAGGCTGTTAGCAGGTAGAGGGGTGTCAGTGGTAGGGTGAGGGGGCATTAAAAGCAAGATAGAGTTTATTCAGGATCACTATGTTCCTGTCAAAGTGAAGGGCACGGCCAGTTGGATTAAGGAAACCTAGTTGGCTTGGGATATTGAGGCTCTAGTTGGAAAAAGGAGGATGGGCTTGTTGGATGTAAACAGTTGGATCGTGAGAATCCCTTGAGTACAAGCAATGCAGTATGCTAAAAGGGAAACCAGGAGGAAAAACAAGGATGAGATAGCTTTGACAGACAAGATAAAGAAGAATCCTAAAATAAGAGAAAAAGAGTAATGAGAGAGAGAGAGAGAGAGAGAGAGAGAGAGAGAGAAAATGGGGAATGGGGAAAGTAAAATTTGGAGTCTGAAGATAGATGGACATATGAGACAACTCTATCAAAGGGATAGCAGAGGCAGAATGGCAAAAAACAAATGGCCTCCTTGTTTTGCGATTCAACAGTACTATCCAAACACAGAAGCAAATTAACATTACCAACTCTGCATATGAAATTTTAAAGGCTCCAGACTCTAAGTACTGATCAGGAAGATGCATTAAACATTAATTTGTACAACACAATCCAATCCATATGCAGTTTGATGACCCTTAGTTTACCATATTCCCTGTGACTATTGTCACAAAACTTATTAAATACAAAAACACTTACCTGTCTACCAATTCTTTCATTCCCTCCTTATCTGGAACGAGTGACTGGTCCTGATCGTCAGCCAACGGCGTCCCAGCTTGGCGATAAATACATCGAACCATGTAACGTACCTCTGACCAATAATGCTGAAGTTGCTGAGATTCTCGTTCATTCTCTGCTGATATTTCTCTATAAAGAGGGACCACATTAAATAACTCACTTCATTAGTCTAAGATATAGGAACGGAAGTAGGCTATTCGGCCCATGGAGTACACTCCATCATTTCATCATGAACTGATCCATTCTCCCATTCAGCTCCATCCCCTTGCTTCTCTCCATAACCTTTGATATCCTGACTATTCAGATACCCATCATTCTCTGCCTTAAATACACCCAATGACCTGACCTCCACGACTGCCTGTGGAAGCAATTTTCCAGAGGTTCACCACTCTCTGGCTAAAGAAATTCCTCCGCATCTGTTTTAATAGGCGCCCTTCAATCCTGATGGTGCCCTTTAATCCAATAGGTACCCTCTTGTCCTCGAGTCCCCTACCACTCTCTGGCTAAAGAAATTCCTCCGCATCTGTTTTAATAGGCGCCCTTCAATCCTGATGGTGCCCTTTAACCCAATAGGTGCCCTCTTGTCCTCAAGTCCCCTTCCATGGGAAGCAATTTGCCACAATGACTCTGTCCAGGTCTTTCAACATTTGAAACGCTTCTACGAGGTGCCCCTTCATTCTTCTGGACTCCAAGAAAGTGTATGGTTATACATTTTGGTAGAAAAACTAAAAGGGCAGATTAATATTTGGAAACAGCCCAATAGCCAACAAACGTCCCTCATCTGCTAATCCCTTCATTCCAGGAATTATTCTTGTGAATCTTCTCTGAACCTTCTCTAATGCCAGCACATTCTTTCTTAAACAAGGAGCCCAAAACTGTACCCCGTTCTCCAAGTGAGGCCTCACCAGTATCTTATAAAGCTTCACATCAAATTCCTCCTCTTGTATCCTATTCCTTGAGATGTGAATGTTAACATTGCATTCGCCTTCTTCACCACCGACTCAACCCAGAGGGTAACCTTCAGAGTATCCAACATGAGATCTCCCAAGTCCCTTTGCACCTCTGAATTTTCTCCCCATCCAAATAATATCCTTCCACCAAAGTGCATGACTGTTCACTTTCCAACACTGCATTTCATTTGGCACTACAATCTTCACATGGAATAAATAGGATCTTTCTACAATTCTGCAAAAGAGCCTGTTCTCAGGGCAGTTGGGGAAAATCATGAGTTATGAAGTTGCATTACTGATTTACTCCAGATTTGATTCTGACAATTTATCACCAAGCCCATCATCACATTTCAGCCAAGTACCAACATAAAAATGATAAAGGAGGACTGAAAATCAAGCCAGAAATATTATACCCTATAATCAAACATCAAATCAATGGAAGTATTAGGTGTTGTTCCTCCAATTTGCAAGTAACCTCAGTTTGGCACTGCACGAGACTATAAACAATGGATTACCTCATGATTAAATGGCGGGGCAGACTTAATGGGCTGAATAGCCTATTTCTGCTCCTGCCTTATGTCTCTGTGGGAATGGTGTGTGGCCACTGGGCAATCCTGGTTACTGAACAGACAGATCATCAAAATGATCTTCCATTCTGCGTCCAGTTTCTCCAATGTCATAACGGAAGCACCGGATGCAGTCGATGACCCCTGCAGATTCACCAGTGAGGAGCTGCTTCACTTGAAAGGACTGTTTGAGGCCTGGAATTATTGTGAGGAAACAATAATGTGGCCATGTGTAGCATTTCTTGCAGTCACAGTATTTAGTACTGAGGGGGGTTTAGTACAAAAGGGATGAGTGAATGAGGGAGTCCCAAAGGGCATGGTCTCTGCAGAAAACGAGAGGGGAAGATGTGCCTAGTGGTGGGATCAAGTTGAAGGTGGCAGAAATTGCAGGTTGGCACCGGTCGTCCTCATGGGAGGAACAAAACCTAATATTCTGTCTGGGCACTCTCCAATAGTTGGTATCATCATCGACCTCCAGTTTCCATAAAACCCCTTCCTAGAGTTTCTCTTTCCCTGTGTCTTTGTCCTACAGTTCCCCATCCTCTTCCTTTCCCATTCACAGAGCTAATTTCTCCCCTAATCACTTGTCTTTTTTTCCTCTTCCACCCTCCCACCTATAACCTCTTAAATGTTAGCTCTTCCCTTCCCCTTTCCTCTGACCTCTCCTTCTGTCCCTCACCTTTTTATTCAGGTGTCTACCTGTTTTTGCTCATACTTTGACAAAGGGCTCAGGCCAAAACATTAGTTACTCTTTACTTCCATTTATGCTGCATGACCTGCTGGGTTTCTCCAGTACCTTTGGGTATTGCACTACTGCAGACTTTCCTGTGTTCGATATATGAAATAGTTACTTCATCTACCAGTTCAAGTTTATTGTCACGAACCAAGATGCAGTAATAGAGGTGGTTTTGCGAGCAGATCAATAAGGCTTTCCTTACACAGTGCAGTGATGCACCCTTTCTGGGTGAACTTGGGGAAGTTTTTCAGGGAATACAGGTGACATGTCAAATTTCTATGGCATCAATATGGTGCACAAGGACAATTCACTGGAGATGTTCACCCCAAGGAATCTAAAGATCTCTCCAATTCACCCACTGAAGCAAATTTTATTATAACCATAAGATATTGGAGCAGAAATTGGCTATTCAAGTCTGCCCTGTCATTCAATCACAAGCTGATTCATTTCCCCATTCAGACCACTAGCAGGCCTCCCCATAAAGAAAGATACCCTGGCTAATCAAGAACCTATCAATATCTGCCTCAAAAACACCCAATGACTTGGCCTCCACAACTGCTTGTGGCAACAAATTCCAAAGATTCACAACTCTCTGGCTAAAAAAATTTCTTCACATCACTATTCTAAGCAGGCACCCTTCAATCCTGTCAGAGACTCTCCCACCATGGGAAACATCTACTCTGTCTACACCTTTCTTTCAACATTCAAAATTGTTTCAATGAGATACCCCCTCATTCTCCTAAATCCCAATGAGTACAGGCCGAGAGCTGTCAATCTTTCTTCATTTGAGAACCGTTTCATTCCCGGAATCACCCTTATGAACTTCCTTTGAGCTCTCTTTAATGTCAGCACATCCTTAAAATTAGCTCAAAACTGCTCACAATACTCCAAGTGAGGTCTCACCAGTGCGTTAAAAAGCCTGAAAATCACATCCAGACTTTTAGATTCTATTCCTCTTGAAATGAACGGCAGCATTGCATTTGCCTTCTTCACCAGCATGCAAGTTTACCTTAAGGGTATCCTGCAGGAGGAATCCCAGGTTTCTTCGCATCTGGGAATTTTCGATTTTCTCCCCCTTTGTTGTCTCTGCCAAAGTGCATGACCTTACACTTCCCAATACTTTATATAATTTGCCACTTCTGTCAATTCTGCTAATCTTTCTGCAACTCATCAGAAAGGTGCAACAATGAACCGCACTCCTTAAGACTGCAGGGGGGAAGGCCTCCGGCCACCATCAGATCAACCCACTACTACAGGACCTCTGCAAAGAGCATCCTGGCCAGCTGCATCACAGTGGGGTACAGTTGTTGTAGAAAAATGGACCTCAATCCATTGGACCATAAGAGTGGCAGGGAAAATCACTAGGTCTACTTCCCTCCATCAACGTGATCGACCAGGATCGTCGTCTGAAGAGGGCGCGCAGAATTGTTGAGGACCCCTTCCACCCCGCACACACACAGCAATTTTCAGCTGCTCCCGTCGGGGAAGAGATACTGAAGTGTCAGAGCCAAAGGAACTGCTCACACTAACCATCGGAGACACTCATATATATGAAACAATATTTATTTTTATCTATGTATACTTGTCCTGCATGTGTATTGTTTGTCTGTATGTGTGTTATATGCCTGCATGTTTTGCACTGAGGACTGGTGAACGCTGTATTAAGGGGTTGTAAATATGCAATTGGATGATAATAAACTTGGAACTTGACTTGAACTTCCTGGTTTCATCGGCACTACCAGCCCCAAAACTTATCTTCATATCACCTGCCACGTGTAACTGTATTGTTACCCTAATGAACGGGAAAACTGATGCACTAATTGGTAAAATGTGGTGAAGTCAATGAACGGGAAAACTGATGCACTAATTGGTAAAATGTGGTGAAGTCAATGAACGGGAAAACTGATGCAATAATTGGCAAAATGTGGTGAAGTCAATGAACGGGAAAACTGATGCAATAATTGGCAAAATGTGGTGAAGTCAATGAACGGGAAAACTGATGCAATAATTGGCAAAATGTGGTGAAGTCAATGAACGGGAAAACTGATGCAATAATTGGCAAAATGTGGTGAAGTCAATGAATGGGAAAACTGATGCAATAATTGGTAAAATATGGTGAAGTCAATGAACGGGAAAACTGATACAATAATTGGCAAAATGTGGTGAAGTCAATGAACGGGAAAACTGATGCAATAATTGGCAAAATGTGGTGAAGTCAATGAACGGGAAAACTGATGCAATAATTGGCAAAATGTGGTGAAGTCAATGAACGGGAAAACTGATGCAATAATTGGCAAAATGTGGTGAAGTCAATGAATGGGAAAACTGATGCAATAATTGGTAAAATATGGTGAAGTCAATGAATGGGAAAACTGATGCAATAATTGGTAAAATGTGGTGAAGTTAATGAACGGGAAAACTGATGCACTAATTGGTAAAATGTGGTGAAGTCAATGAACGGGAAAACTGATGCAATAATTGGCAAAATGTGGTGAAGTCAATGAACGGGAAAACTGATGCAATAATTGGTAAAATATGGTGAAGTTAATGAATGGGAAAACTGATGCAATAATTGGTAAAATGTGGTGAAGTTAATGAACGGGAAAACTGATGCAATAATTGGTAAAATGTGGTGAAGTTAATAAACGGGAAAACTGATGCACTAATTGGTAAAATGTGGTGAAGTCAATGAACGGGAAAACTGATGCAATAATTGGCAAAATGTGGTGAAGTCAATGAACGGGAAAACCGATGCACTAATTGGTAAAATGTGGTGAAGTCAATGAACGGGAAAACTGATGCAATAATTGGCAAAATGTGGTGAAGTCAATGAACGGGAAAACTGATGCACTAATTGGTAAAATGTGGTGAAGTTAATGAACGGGAAAACTGATGCAATAATTGGTAAAATGTGGTGAAGTTAATGAACGGGAAAACTGATGCAATAATTGGTAAAATGTGGTGAAGTTAATGAACGGGAAAACTGATGCAATAATTGGTAAAATGTGTTGAAGTCAATGAACGGGAAAACTGATGCAATAATTGGTAAAATGTGTTGAAGTCAATGAACGGGAAAACTGATGCACTAATTGGTAAAATGTGTTGAAGTCAATGAACGGGAAAACTGATGCAATAATTGGCAAAATGTGGTGAAGTCAATGAACGGGAAAACTGATGCAATAATTGGTAAAATGTGGTGAAGTCAATGAACGGGAAAACTGATGCACTAATTGGTAAAATGTGTTGAAGTCAATGAACGGGAAAACTGATGCAATAATTGGCAAAATGTGGTGAAGTCAATGAACGGGAAAACTGATGCAATAATTGGCAAAATGTGGTGAAGTCAATGAACGGGAAAACTGATGCACTAATTGGTAAAATGTGGTGAAGTCAATGAACAGGAAAACTGATGCAATAATTGGTAAAATGTGGTGAAGTCAATGAATGGGAAAACTGATGCAATAATTGGTAAAATGTGGTGAAGTCTATGAATGGGAAAACTGATGCAATAATTGGTAAAATGTGGTGAAGTCAATGAATGGGAAAACTGATGCAATAATTGGTAAAATGTGGTGAAGTCAATGAATGGGAAAACTGATGCAATAATTGGTAAAATGTGGTGAAGTCAATGAACGGGAAAACTGATGCAATAATTGGCAAAATGTGTTGAAGTTAATGAACGGGAAAACTGATGCAATAATTGGTAAAATGTGTTGAAGTTAATAAACGGGAAAACTGATGCAATAATTGGTAAAATGTGGTGAAGTTAATGAACGGGAAAACTGATGCAATAATTGGTAAAATGTGTTGAAGTTAATAAACGGGAAAACTGATGCAATAATTGGTAAAATGTGTTGAAGTTAATAAACGGGAAAACTGATGCAATAATTGGTAAAATGTGTTGAAGTTAATAAACGGGAAAACTGATGCACTAATTGGTAAAATGTGTTGAAGTTAATAAACGGGAAAACTGATGCAATAATTGGTAAAATGTGTTGAAGTTAATAAACGGGAAAACTGATGCAATAATTGGTAAAATGTGTTGAAGTTAATAAACGGGAAAACTGATGCACTAATTGGTAAAATGTGTTGAAGTTAATGAACGGGAAAACTGATGCAATAATTGGTAAAATGTGTTGAAGTTAATGAACGGGAAAACTGATGCAATAATTGGTAAAATGTGTTGAAGTTAATAAACGGGAAAACTGATGCAATAATTGGTAAAATGTGTTGAAGTTAATAAACGGGAAAACTGATGCAATAATTGGTAAAATGTGTTGAAGTTAATGAACGGGAAAACTGATGCACTAATTGGTAAAATGTGTTGAAGTTAATGAACGGGAAAACTGATGCAATAATTGGTAAAATGTGTTGAAGTTAATGAACGGGAAAACTGATGCACTAATTGGTAAAATGTGGTGTAGCTGCCTTGAAACGGTTTTTTAAAAAATGTGTCATGACAGAATGAATGCAGGTTATTTGTCAGGAAGAGTTTCCTGGATAATATGACCACACTTACCTGCGCTCATTGCATGCCTCACAGTTACAAGCTATTTCTGACGTTGCGGGGGCATTTACATCTGTACCAGGTACAGGCTGAGTTCCTACAGCCAGTCTTCCACCTATTGAGTCCTGGGGTGCTCCATTATTGGCTATTGGCATATGCAATAGGAAGTCTTGATTCTATAGGGGACAAGCATAGAAATACAAAATATAGTCAGTCCTTTATTAACTGGAAAACATTAAAACATACTTCTCAATAATGTCAAAAAATTCCAGGTTAAACCCAACTTGGAGGATTTGTTTTGTGCCCATTCTTTCTTTGGCTTGGCTTCGCGGACGAAGATTTATGGAGGAGTAAATGTCCACGTCAGCTGCAGGCTCATTTGTGGCTGACAAGTCCGATGCAGGACAGGCAGACACGGTTGCAGCGGTTGCAGGGGAAAATTGGTGGGTTGGGATTGGGTGTTGGGTTTTTCCTCCTTTGTCTTTTGTCAGTGAGGTGGGCTCTGCGGTCTTCTTCAAAGGAGGTTGCTGCCCGCCGAACTGTGAGGCGCCAAGGTGCCCGGTTTGAGGTGATATCAGCCCATTGGCGGTGGTCAATGTGGCAGGCACCAAGAGATTTCTTTAGGCAGTCCTTGTACCTCTTCTTTGGTGCACCTCTGATATGATGGCCAGTAGAGAGCTCGCCATATAACACTATTTTGGGAAGGCGATGGTCCTCCATTCTGGAGACGTGACCTACCCAGCTCAGTTGGATCTTCAACAGCGTGGATTCGATGCTGTCGGCCTCTGCCATCTTGAGTACTTTGATGTTAGGGATGAAGTCGCACCAATGAATGTTGAGGATGGAGCAGAGACAACGCTGGTGGAAGCGTTCTAGGAGCCGTAGGTGATGCCGGTAGACGACCCATGATTCGGAGCCGAACAGGAGTGTGGGTATGACAACAGCTCTGTATACGTTTATCTTTGTGAGGTTTTTCAGTTGGTTGTTTTTCCAGACTCTTTTGTGTAGTCTTCCAAAGGCGCTATTTGCCTTGGCGAGTTTGTTGTCTATCTCGTTGTCCCATTACTAAATAATGAGGATTGAGTATATTTGGACTTTCCAAAAGAATTCAAATAAATATTCCTGAAGTAGTTTCTTGGATCAGACTATATTGAGATTTGTCTAACGGACAAAAAATGGTCGGATTATTCCTTTTGGATTGGTACGTTACAATCATTGGATTGGTACAAGGATGACATTTGATTCTCAGCTTTAACACTAGCAATCACTCAGATGACAAGACAAAATAGAATTCATGCAAAATAGAATTGTGTCAGTACAGCACAGAAACAGGCCTTTCAGGCCAATGTTCCTACCAACTACCTGGGGCAAGTTAAGTGATAAACTAAGGGATGAGGTGGAATCAAAGAATACAAAAAAATGATGGAGAAATGTTGAGTGAGGATTCAAAATGGCAGATAATTTGGGGATTATGAAGAACTGAGCAATATGACAAGACCATCCCTCAAGTACTGTGTACTTCATGTTTTGGCTTTGTTACATTTAGAAAGAACAACGCCTTGTAAAGGGATTGAAAAAAGACAATAGATGGATCGATAACTTGAGGTCGAAGGACCCATGCAGACTGCTGGAACTGGCTCGTGGGAACCAGGTATTGGAACTAGGATTTGAGGGAATGCTGAGGGCAAGAAGGGTTCCTGAAGGGCCTCGGGAACAGAAAGCTTCCTGATCGTATCGGAGGTTAAGATATGGAGCTTGGGTTGACGATTGTTTGAACCGGAGGATGTGCTGTTGCAGAGGCCGTGGGAGCCCTGGAAGGGAAATTCACAGTCACTCAGCAATGATTTTTTTCCTCTTTCCCCAATTGTTAGGGGCATCAGGCAATGGTCATGGCAATTTTTTGACTTTCAGTGGAATATAGTTGAAGTATATCATGTCTATTACATTTTTAATGTATTATTACATGACAATAAATGGAACCTTTGATTCCTGGGAGAAGGACTGGCAGATAAAAAGTGATCAAGAGGAAATACCCTGGAGTTTATAAGAAATAGAGATAAACACTTTGATAAACTTAGCAGGTGAAACGCAGTGGCAGGTTCCCATAGCTGATAGATCCAAAAATAGAATCCATTATCCAGGATAAAAGTCGACAAACTAAAACTGTTGAAAAATTACTTCCAACAGAGTGCTGACAGTCTTCAAAAGGCTCTAGCCTCCAAGAGATGTTAACAATGTATTGCAAGGAATGAGATCATAATATTTTTGGCCACTCAGGGTGGGAGAAACTTCAAGAATCAGGCAAGAAAACAGAGTTGAAAGATGAACAACCTTCACCTTTGTGAATTGCAAAAGTAGATTTAAAGCCTGGCATACCCAATTCTTGTGTTTTACATTACTGACATGTAAAGGCATATTTGTTTTGAAATTAGTTGAGTGACAGTTACCTTAAGCTGGAAGTAGTCTGACAATGGAGTTACGATGTCACAAAATAAGTTTGGAAAGCAAACCAAGGGTCTTTAGAATTTGGGGGAAAGAGATACTCAGTGTGAAAAAGGCAGAGTTTGGGACAGAGTTTTGATATTTAAGCCATTACTGCAAAAACCTCAAGCATAAAAGTGGCAATGAGACCCAGCCACATGTTAAGTTAGAATTAAAACTGGAAAATTGTCAATTTCACTGCATTATTCAAATCCTAACAATTCAAGTTGCAGCCGGGTTCACGGTGTCTCATTAGAAGGCAAAATTCTGAACCAATGATTCAAAAATATGAGTTTATATCCTACCGTGGGAACTCGGTATGAACAATAACCTGTAATTTAAAATGTTATGACTAATAAAAATAACATGTAATTACTAGGTGTTGCGAAATCATCAGGCTTGCTGATGTCTTTCAAGGGAAGAAATCTGCCACCCTCACCTGGTCTGGCCTATAGACAAACTCTAGAATCCAATTTCTTCCATTCAGGGGACACCAGAGTGGACAATAGATTCCAAGATTGCCAGTGATCTCCACAGCCCATGAATAAAAATTTTCATTAAATAACTTGAATTAAAGCAACCCGTACTAATGGTAGATCCAGGCTAGAAAATCTAACTTGAGATGTTGGAAAATGGTGCAATAATCATAGAGTCAGAGCTGTACAGTACAGAAACAGGCTTTCTGCCCAATGTTCATAACTTAACATTAATCGGCCTCTACAGTTTCTCAAGCAACTTATTCCATATTTTAAAAAAACATTCTGTCTTTGGAAACACTTGCTCCTCAGATCTCTTGCATTTCTCCTCCCGTGGCCTCTTGCTTGGACTCCTGTACCTAAGTAAATAGACTTGTTATCCACATTCTTCTGAATGCACTACACCTCCATGGTCAACCCTCAGCCTTCAACATTCGCCTCAGAATAAACCCAGCCCATCCAATATCTCTTTCCAAAGCCCTCCACTTCAGGCAACATCATGGTAGATCTCTTCTGCATACTTCCCTATATTACCTTCTCCTTCCTATAGTGCAGTAACCAGAACTGTGCACAATACTCGGAGTTCAGCCTGCCAACATTTTATACGTTTCAATGGCGAGGCACGCCAACTCTCATTCTCAATGGCGGGCGAGGCACGCCAACTCTCATTCTCAATGGCGGGCGAGGCACGCCAACTCTCATTCTCAATGGCGGGCGAGGCACGCCAACTCTCATTCTCAATGGCGGGCGAGGCACGCCAACTCTCATTCTCAATGGCGGGCGAGGCACGCCAACTCTCATTCTCAATGGCGGGCGAGGCACGCCAACTCTCATTCTCAATGGCGGGCGAGGCACGCCAACTCTCATTCTCAATGGCGGGCGAGGCACGCCAACTCTCATTCTCAATGGCGGGCGAGGCACGCCAACTCTCATTCTCAATGGCGGGCGAGGCACGCCAACTCTCATTCTCAATGGCGGGCGAGGCACGCCAACTCTCATTCTCAATGGCGGGCGAGGCACGCCAACTCTCATTCTCAATGGCGGGCGAGGCACGCCAACTCTCATTCTCAATGGCGGGCGAGGCACGCCAACTCTCATTCTCAATGACGGGCGAGGCACGCCAACTCTCATTCTCAATGGCGGGCGAGGCACGCCAACTCTCATTCTCAATGGCGGGCGAGGCACGCCAACTCTCATTCTCAATGGCGGGCGAGGCACGCCAACTCTCATTCTCAATGGCGAGGCACGCCAACTCTCATTCTCAATGGCGGGCGAGGCACGCCAACTCTCATTCTCAATGGCGGGCGAGGCATGCCAACCCTCATTCTCAATGGCGTGGCATGCCAACTCACATTCTCAATGGCGAGGCATGCCAACACTCATTCTCAATGGCGAGGCATGCCAACTCTCATTCTCAATGGTGAGGCATGCCAACTCTCATTCTCAATGGCGGACGAGGCACGCCAACTCTCATTCTCAATGGCGGGCGAGGCACGCCAACTCTCATTCTCAATGGTGGGCGAGGCATGCCAACTCTCATTCTCAATGGCGTGGCATGCCAACTCACATTCTCAATGGCGAGGCATACCAACACTCATTCTCAATGGCGAGGCATGCCAACTCTCATTCTCAATGGCTCTGTTGAGAAGCATGCTAAATGCCTTCTCGACTTCTGTGGTGTTATTTTCAGAGCATTATAAACATACATCTCAATGTCCCTCAGTACATCAACACTCTCAAGGTCCCTGTCATTTATTGTATATTTAAATATTACAATTGTACCAGCCTCGACCACCTTCTCTTGCAGCTCATTCCACATAGACACAAACCTCTACGAAAATGGTGTACTCTTTCAGTAATTCTCGCAATTACAACCAAATCCCTTAACTGCTCTTTTTGGAGTTGTAGGTCATTGTCCGGCATCTGCTCATCAGACGATAGCTTTTACCATCCTAATGGCAAGGAGAGCAATTCTTCTTCGATGGAAGGACCCCACTCTGCCCACTATAGTTCAATGGTTTTCTCAAACCACAGCCTGTTTAGATTTAGAGAAAATTAAAAGTGCTACATTGGATTCCTCTGTTAAATTTGAAGAAACTTGGTGCCCATTCATACAATATTTTCGTATGATATAATTTTTACCGTTTTTTCTCATTTTTTTGTCTCTTCCCAATACCATTAAGTTTCTCTTTTGGGGGAGGAGCACGCTTCTTATGTTTGATGAACACTGATCCAAGGCTCTTCCAGCTATTTTTAAAGATTAGTCCAGGGGTTTTACTATAAAATTTATTCTTTTTTCTCTTTGAGAATGGGGAGATGAAGACACTATTATTATTAATTGATTGTTGTATATTGTAATTTTTTCCATCATTATCTTTATTCTCTCCATGCATTGTCAATTGTACATTTTCTATTAAAATCAATAAAAAGATTGAAAAGGTAGATTTTTAAAAAAAGTTTGTTTTATTTAAATCATTTTCTTGTGATATTAGGGTGTGGAAAAGAAGGGAAATGGGTGGGTGGGGTGGGGGGGGGAGAAGGTACTCAATGTAATACATCATTGTTGAGAACGGTTGTGTTGTTCTGGATTTGCACGATTCTTGGAAAATCAAAAAATATTCTGTTACGAGCCCAAGGACCCCAAAACCCAGCAGCAAAAGACATTCACCAAGACAAGTGGTTTTTAAAACAAAAGTTGTCTTTAATCAACTTTAAACATGAAATTAGAATCAAACTTTAACTTATCTCTATACTTCACTAACCCAAATTAACCCCCTTCTAATTCTAAGCGCATGTGTATGATGTGTGTGTAAATTTAAGAAAAGTTCTTTGGTTCACAGTTCAATCTCACCTCTCCTTCTTCCAAGTTCTCTGGATGCAGGCAATTCTTATACTGTGCACAGAATTTAATAAGTATAAAGTTCACCAGGCTTTGGTGCTCGAAAGGTAAATGTTTAGCGCTCAGGAAGGTTCTTTGGATGTTTGCAGAGGGAGATGTGTTGTTCCAGGATTTCCACAACTGAGGTACCACCATTAGTCACCTCAAGGTCTCGCTGATGAAACTTGCCCCATCAGGGTTTTCCAGATGGTAACCTCTTTCTTTAGGCTACCACAGAGTTCTTTTCTGTTCTGCTTATTCCAAGAGAAACATCCGACAGACAGCACTTCCAGCCATCTGCCGCTCTGGAACTTTCTGTTTCCAACCAGTTCTTCCTGGCTTGCACTGTTCAGTCTCTTTTCAGTGTCACCCACACTATCTGAGAGGCCTTGTCTTCTCTCCCTCTCTCTCGCTCTCTCTCCAACTGAGACTGCCAGAAAGCCTATGTGACTCTCTCACTTGCAAAACCCCCACCTTCTTCAGCAAACAACAAGAGATCTTCTTGGTCAAAATGCTGTTTTAGATGAACAAAACCCAGAAGTGACCTTTCTGTGAGCACACTGGAAGTACTTTTTAAACAGCCAGTTTGTCTTCTACAAACAATGGTCTATTCATTTCATGACATCATTTCAATTAGCACTTACTTGTGAAATGTGCATAAAAGTCTCCAAAGATCCTGCAATGTTACTAAATATGAATTCTTCAGTCTTTCAAATAAGATCTGTTTTAAAATGTGTGTATGTATGTATGTAACCCACTAATCTTACCAAATTCTCCCATATTTATCCATTACAATTCAAAAAGAAAAAGAAAGAAAAAGGTATCCCTCATCCCTTTTAAATCTTTCTCCTCGCACCCTCAATCAATGCCCTTCATGATTTTATGTCACTAAGGTCCACCCTCATCCTTCAACCTCAGCCTATACAGCTTCTCCATATATTTCAGCCCACCAGCTCCAATAACATTCTTGTGAACAAGTTCTGTTCCTTTCCAGCTAAATATTTTTCTAATAGCTGGATCACCAGAATTATACACAATCCTCCAAATGAGGTCTGAGCAATGTTTTGTACAGTTATAATTTATCTCTGCTCCTGCACTTGCCTAGATTAAATTCTATCTGTAACTCCCAGTCCATTTTTCTGAATCAGAATTTATTGTCACGAACAAGTCACAAAATTCAATAAAAGGCAGTGTCACAGTGCAAACATTTATATAAACCACCTGACAGAAATAAATAAAAATAGTGCACAAAACGTCAAAATAAGGCTGTGTCCTGGTTCATTGTTCATTCAGGAATTCGATTGGCAGTGGAGAAGATGATGTCTTTGTGCCGCTGAGAGCTCATCTTCAGGCTCATGCACCTTTTTCCTGATGGTAGCAGAGTGAAGAGAGTGTGGTCTTGAGGGTAGAGGCTGCTTTCTTAAGTTCCCCGCCTCTTGTAGGTGTCCTCGATGGTGCCTGTGATGTTACAGGCCAAGTTAACAACCCTCTGCAGCTTTTTCTTGTCCTTAGCGCTGGCACATCCATACCAGACAAAATGCTCTCCACAGAACACCTGAAGTTTGAGTCTTTGGTTTCAAATCGAATCTCCTCAAACACCTTACAAAGGATGCAGATCCTTCTGTATCCTTTCGCAACCTTTGAAGGTATCAACAACTCCATCAAATTTTGCATCAGGAAACTTACCAATAAGACCACCAATAATCTCAACTGTCATTTATTTATACATTTTTTTCTCAAGAGTCACAGGTATCATTATCTCAGGGTTTGTCCGAGATCTTCAGTAAACAGAATGCATGCAAATTGCATCTAGAAGAAAAAATCTGGGCCACTCACAAGTCTGAAAGCAATCCATTGACAATGAACCATCACTGTAATGTAACAGCATAAGAAAATTAAAATGGCAGTTAATAATTAAAAGTACAAAGAGGCCAGATGATCTGGGGAGGGATGGGTCAAGGAGGATTAGGAATTCTGAAGTGAGGAAAAATGCTGTGCAGTCTGGGTGAAGATTTCTGCTTTAAAAATTGAGAATGGAGTTGAAAAAGGGTTCATCTTCACGTCAGGTAGGGATATAACGGGATAAAGTGGAAGCCTTCTGATGTAGTTTTTCACCTGAAACACTAACGGACGATTCCATACTTGCTGAATATTTCCAGCATCATGCTTCAATTTTTAAAATGAAGTGAACGAGCACACAAGACTGCAGATGCTGAAAATTGGATTAATAATCTGTTGGAGGTCAGAAAACATCAGTGGGAGAGAAAGCATGGTCAGTATTTCATGCCTGAACCATGTTGACACTTCTGATAAGCACTTTAAAGGGGCTAAATGACAGAATTTCTGCTGCATTGTTAATTTAGATTAACAATGTTAATTTAGATTAACTCCCAACTAGTTGGGAGTTGGGAGTGATCCACCCTAAACATGGTTGGTGTGGCAGACAACGCCTTTAGAGCTAGCGATTGGGACTGGACCTGTGTTTGAATCTTGCGCTGTCTGTAAGGAGTTTGTACATTCTACCTCTGTCTGTGTGGGTTTTTTTTTTCCTGGGGACTCCAGTTTCCTTCCAGCTTTCAAAAACATACAGGGGTGTAGGTAAATTGGGTGTAAAATGAGTGGCATGGACTTGTAGGGCCTGTTACCATACTGTATGTATAATTTAATTTTTTTTAAAATTGGAATGGAAGTTCATTTTACAAACAAGAATACACTCACTTATTTCTTCCAGCACACCATGAAGTTAACTTTCTTTTTTATTGACTAGACACAATCTTGCATTCCTCAACTCCCCAAACCCCACCCAACTAAACTCCTCTGACCTTCTCATTGGCTCACACTGATGCGCACTCTCCTCCTCCTGTGACTGAGATTCATCACCCGTTTGCTGATGCTCAACACACCCGCGCTTGCGTACTATTACCCCTGTGCGTCGCATCACTAACATCCACAGCGACTGGCACTTTGCCATATAACCTTACGACTTGTGGCATTAAGAATTTGACATTAACAATGGATTCTCAGAATGGAAACCATTTCCTCAGCTTGGTGGGCAAAATATTGGCTTTTTTAAAATGATTTTTGCAGAGCATACAAATGCAATAAAATGAGATGGAAAGGAAAAACGTGAAAAAAATCCTGCAATGCTAAGGGTGAGGATTCCCAGGATCTAAATTCAGCAAAGATGAAGGAATGTGATGCATTTCCAAGGATCTGACTTAGGGGAGAACTTGCAGTGCTGAAGTCAGAAAGTTTGGGAGGTGCAGTCAGAGTGGCCCAGGTGAGCAAGTGTGCCGTTGTGCATTCAAGTGGAAGGAAGGAAGGAATATTTAGGTTGATGGGTGAGATGTTAATTGAACAGGCTGCTTTGTGCTAGATGGTTGAAATATGCTTCAAGTTTGTGCGCATGTGTGTCCATGCACGTAAAATAAGGATGTGCAGTGGTTGGAGCACAGGCACATGAGGAAGCTGAAGCATGGCTGGCAAAGGGAATGGGGTGAAGCGTGTCCAGACCAAGGCACAGGCAGATGTGTCCAGACCAAGGCACAGGCAGATGTGTCCAGACCAAGGCACAGGCAGATGTGTCCAGACCAAGGCACAGGCAGATGTGTCCAGACTGGGTGGGAATTATGAGGGCTGAAAGGAGGGGCATCCTTCTCCTTCCGGAAAGAATCAAAATAGCCGAAGCATGCAACAAGATGAAAAATCTGCTAAGAAAAGATGAGAGTCTCACAACCCGCTTTACATTTGCAACAAACAAGGAAACTCATTAGAAATCAACAATGCATGACCCAAGAATCCTAATGACTGAAACCAGCGACAGGATGCAAATCCACTGAGAAATGTGAAAACATCCAAAGGTTCGATCTCCAGATAACCAAACAAAACAGCATTGGAAGCATCAACAGCACATCATCCCAGAGCTGTCACTGCCACACTCAGAAACCTCTCAGCCAAGCATCATGAGTAGATTTTTGCCGTCTTTCAAGTACAGTACCAACTCCAATTATACAAAGTGGTCAGACTGGGTGTATGTCGGATAAACATTTTTTCCAAAGAATTAGTCATTTTTTAAAAACAGCCCAGTAGCATCAGCAAATCATTTGGATCAATGTTTAAACAACAACAAATAAAGGAAGAATTTTTAAGCATTAAAATAATGTTTAATTCTCACCAAAAATTGCTGGCTGCCACTGATCACAGAGACCTCCCAATCTCAGCCAACCCCCAACATTTATGTGCCACTGATCCCTGGCAAGGCTTCCCGGGGCAGTGGAACACTCAGTGGCAAGTCAGTGGGCTCTTGCCTCCCTGGTCACGGGAGCTCCCGACTCCCAAAGCCCAAGTCCCAATCCTCCCCTGCTAGGACCACCGCACATGCACACCAGGAAGTCCGGAGTGTGTGTGCGGAAGTCGGCCGAGGGGAGAGTTCAGAGTCAGCATCGGAAAGTTCGGCTGGGCTGAGGAGGGAAGGAAGGGGAGGGGAGGGAATGCCACTGAGCCAGAGGTCCCACTCCTGCCCTGGAGGCTGCTCTCCTTGATGACACTAGGACAAGGGATTCTCCGACCGCTTGTAGCTGGGAGATAGTGGCTTGCAGTTTGAGAGGGAAAGTTGGAGAGAAAAGTCAATAGGAATAGGTAAAGAAGAAATGGAAAGAGAGAGAAGAGGGAGTTACCTGAAATGAGGACAATTGTCGTTCTAATTTCATTTTGGGTGAATTTTTTACTTCAACCTGTGAGGTCAGCTCAGCTCCAAAAAAGTTTTGGATAAATGAGGATTTCTGATTTGTTTTCAATATCGTCATTTATCCAATTTTTTAAAAAATTCAGATAAATGAGGATTTTGGAGAATCCTACTTCAGAGTTGTACTGTATAGTGTAAAAAGGATTTTTTTTTTGGAAATGACATTTATTTTTACGTTTGGGTGGACAATGTCATTGGCTGATATTTCAATGTAATTCACATTGTGCCCAAAAATGGTACCTTGCATTTGACATTATGCCTCACTAAATCATCCAACAATCCAGTGTTTGAAGGCGCTACCAGAAGATGCCATTTTCCATATGCAGACGAGAAAATAGCTTCCATAAAAATATCCCACTGTGATGGAAAAAGGTATCCTCCTCCTTTTGCATCAGATTGTTTTCATCATTGTTTGGGAAGACTAATTATTTGAAACATATTTTGGAACAACCTTACCAATTTATTTATTTAACATCATTGAAGTGCTGGTTTTCCACGCATGAAGAACTCAAAAAATCTACAGATGGAGCACAAATGCAATCCAGTGCTGCCAACATCTCTCAGCCTGAAGTTTTTAATGTCAGTTTAAAAATCCTTTCACATTGAATGCTACTGAATATCAAGTTTAATTGTTTCCCCGACCCTCCCCCCACCACCCCTAAGTAGTAGAGGTGAAAAAAAAACATTAATCTTCTCCTGACTGCTTCATTTTGGAGGACAAGCAGCTGACCAAATCAGTGCATTTTATCACTTCTTTTTTGTTTTTTTTTTAAATTTTTTATTTTTCACACCATAAACCACATTAACCATCATACATACTTTTTCCTTTTCAAATATATACAGTGCCATTTTCTCCCCCCCACCCCCTCCTCCCATCCCACCCTCCCTACCTCCCCCCTCCCGTCCATTTAAAGTTCAAAATCTAGGATACATTAAACCAGTCAAACAATGTTGTCATTCAATAAAAATAAACAAGAAATTCCACTGAGTCAATTCTTTTCATTTCCTTCTCCTTTCGTTAATTTAGGTAGTGAATGTCCCCGGTAGGTTTTCTCTATTGTGTTTCATGTAAGGCTCCCATATTTGTTCAAATATTTCAATATTATTTCTTAAACTATATGTTATTTTTTCTAATGGAATACATTTATTCATTTCTATACACCATTGTTGTATTTTCAAATTATCTTCCGATTTCCAGGTTGACATAATACATTTTTTTGCTATGGCTAGAGCTATCTTAACAAATCTTTTTTTGTGCATCCTCCAAATCAATTCCAAATTCTTTGTTTTTTATGTTACTTAGGAGGAAGATCTCTGGATTCTTTGGTATATTGTTTTCTGTAATTTTATTTAATATTTGGTTTAGATCTTCCCAAAATTTTTCTACTTTCTCACATGTCCAGATTGCATGAATTGTTGTTCCCATTTCTTTTTTTTTTACACATCGAAAACATCTATCAGATACTGTTGGGTCCCATTTATTTAACTTTTGAGGTGTAATGTATAGCCTGTGTATCCAGTTATATTGTATCATACGTAACCTCGTATTTATTGTATTTCTCATCGTTCCAGAACATAACTTCTCCCATGTTTCCTTTTTTATCTTTATATTTAAATCTTGTTCCCATTTTTGTTTAGTTTTACCATTTGTTTCCTCTTTCTCCTTTTCTTGCAGTTTAATATACATATTTGCTATAAATCTTTTGATTATCATTGTTTCTGTAATCACATATTCAAAGTTACTTCCCTCTGGTAACCTCAGACTGCTTCCTAATTTGTCCTTCAAGTAGGATCTCAATTGGTAATATGCCAGCACTGTATCTTGAGATATAATGTATTTATCTTTCATTTGTTCAAAGGATAATAATCTATTTCCTGAAAAACAATTTTCTATTCTTTTGATCCCTTTTTTCTCCCATTCTCTAAAGGAAAGGTTATCTATTGTAAAAGGGAGTAACTTGTTTTGCGTCAATATTAGTTTTGGTAATTGATAATTTGTTTTATTTCTTTCTACATGAACCTTCTTCCAAATATTGAGTAGATGATGTAATACTGGAGAACTTCTATGTTGTATCAATTTTTCATCCCATTTATATAATATGTGTTCAGGTATCTTTTCCCCTATTTTATCTAATTCTAATCTAGTCCAATCTGGCTTTTCCCTTGTTTGATAAAAATCTGATAGGTATCTTAATTGTGCGGCTCTATAATAATTTTTAAAGTTTGGCAGTTGTAAGCCTCCTTGTTTATACCATTCTGTTAATTTATCTAGTGCTATCCTCGGTTTCCCCCCTTTCCATAAAAATTTCCTTATTATTTTCTTTAACTCCTTGAAGAATTTCTCTGTCAGTTGTATTGGCAATGCCTGAAATAGGTATAATATCCTTGGAAAAATGTTCATTTTAATACAGTTTATCCTTCCTATTAGTGTTAGTAGTAAATCTTTCCAATGCTCTAAATCATCCTGTAATTTTTTCATTAAGTGGATAATAATTGAGTTTATATAGTTGGCCGAGATTTTTATTTATTTGTATACTTAGGTATCTTATTGCTTGCATTTGCCATCTGAATGGTGATTCCTTCTTAAATTTTGATAAATCCGCATTATTCATAGGCATTGCTTCACTTTTATTTACGTTAATCTTGTAACCCGACACTTCTCCATATTCCTTCAATTTCTTATATAATTCTTTTATTGATAGTTCTGGTTCTGTTAAGTATACTATAACATCATCCGCAAATAAACTGATTTTATATTCCATGTCTTTTATTTTTATCCCTTTTATATTATTTTCTGTTCTTATCAATTCTGCTAGTGGTTCTATAGCTAACGTGAACAATAAAGGTGATAGTGGGCATCCGTGCCGTGTTGACCTGCTTAAGTTAAATTGCTTTGATACATATCCATTTACTGTCACTTTCGCCAATGGCCCCTTATATAATGCTTTAATCCAATTAATATACTTCTCTGGTAAACTGAATTTTTGCAATACTTTGAATAAATAATTCCATTCTACTCTGTCAAAGGCCTTCTCTGCGTCTAAAGCAACTGCTACTGTTGGCGCTTTACTCCCTTCTACTGCATGAATTAAGTTAATAAATTTACAAATATTGTCTGTTGTGCGTCTTTTTTAAATAAATCCAGTTTGGTCTAGATTTACCATTTTCGGTACATACTCTGCTAATCTGTTTGCTAATAGTTTAGCTATTATCTTATAATCTGTGTTAAGTAAAGATATTGGTCTATATGACGCTGGTGCGAGTGGATCTTTCCCTTGCTTTAGTATTACTGTAATTATTGCTGTTTTACATGAATCTGGTAAGCTTTGTGTTTTTATCAATCTGGTTGATTACTTCCAGGAGGGGAGGAATTAATAAATCTTTAAATGTTTTATAGAATTCTATTGGGAATCCATCCTCTCCTGGTGTCTTATTATTTGATAATTTTTTTATCATCTCTTGTATTTCTACTATTCCAAATGGTTCTGTTAATTTATTTTGTTCCTCTATTTGTAGTTTTGGTAGTTCAATTTTAGTTAGAAATTCATCTATTTTCCCTTCTTTCCCTTCGTTTTCAATTTGGTATAATTGTTCATAGAATTCTCTAAAGTTTTCCTTGATCTCCTTTGGATTACATGTGATTTGTTTGTCTTTTTTCCTTGATGCCAATACCATTTTCTTAGCTTGTTCTGTCTTAAGCTGCCATGCTAGAACTTTGTGTGTTTTTTCCCCTAGTTCATAATTTTTCTGTTTTGTCTTCATTATATTCTTCTCCACCTTATATGTTTGTAGTGTTTCATACTTTATTTTTTTATCTGCCAATTCTCTTCTTTTAGTTGTATCTTCCTTCATTGCTAATTCTTTTTCTATATTTACTATTTCCCTTTCCAACTGCTCTGTTTCCTGATTATAGTCCTTCTTCATCTTGGTTACATAACTTATTATTTGCCCTCTAATGAACGCTTTCATTGCGTCCCATAGTATAAACTTATCTTTCACTGATTCCGTGTTCATTTCAAAATACATTTTAATTTGTCTTTCAATTAATTCTCTAAAATCCTGCCTTTTGAGTAACATGGAGTTTAATCTCCATCTATACATTCTTGGAGGGATGTCCTCTAACTTTATTGTCAATATTAAGGGTGAATGGTCCGATAATATTCTAGCTTTATATTCTGTTTTTCTTACTCTATCTTGCATACGAGCTGATAACAAAAATAGGTCTATTCTTGAGTATGTTTTATGTCTAGCCGAGTAATATGAATATTCCTTTTCCTTTGGGTGTTGTTTCCTCCATATATCCAAAAGTTGCATTTCTTGCATCGATTTAATTATAAATTTGGTTACTTTGTTCTTTCTGTTAATTTTTTTCCCAGTTTTGTCCATATTTGAATCCAAATTCAGGTTGAAATCCCCTCCTATTAATATGTTCCCTTGCGTATCTGCTATCTTCAAAAAAATATCTTGCATAAACTTTTGATCTTCTTCGTTAGGTGAATATACATTGAGTAGATTCCAAAACTCTGAATATATCTGACATTTTATCATTACATATCTCCCTGCTGGATCTATTATTTCCTCTTCTATTTTAATTGGCACATTTTTACTAATTAATATAGCTACTCCTCTTGCTTTTGAATTATACGACGCTGCTGTTACATGTCCTACCCAATCTCTCTTTAATTTCTTGTGCTCCAATTCAGTTAAATGTGTTTCTTGCACAAATGCTATATCAATTTTTTCTTTTTTCAGTAAATTTAGCAGTTTCTTCCTTTTAATTTGGTTATGTATTCCGTTAATATTTAAAGTCATATAGTTCAGCGTAGCCATTTTATACTTTCCGTTTCTCCATCATTACCTTTCCTTCTTATCCATTTCTGTTTTCTTGTTTTGAACACTTTATAAGACAACATTTCTAAAACATCAAACATTTTCCCTATTCTCCTATTTAAAACTTCTTTAACCCCAATCTCCCCTCCCCCTCCTGAGTTGTCCTTTATCCCTTGTCAGACAACCACATCTCCCCTCTCCATTTGGATTTGCGAATTCACTCGCAAACGTCAGCTGATTTTGCAGTGACTGTAACTCCTCCCCACCCAGTCCCCCCCTGAAAAGATTTCAATTTTCATATGTAACAAAGGTCACTCTTTTAATTCCCTCCTTATTCCCTCTATTCCATTTCCCTCCCTTATTAATTCTTGTCTATATATATTTTCCTCTAAATACGGATACATTCATGTATGCACACTATATACCCCTTTACACACATACATATAGATCGTGGTCATTTTTACTCTTATTACATGTCTTCATCTCTCTGCTTGTTTTGTAGTTGTTCTGCTAATTTCCTTGCTTCCTCTGGATCCGAGAATAGTCTGTTTTGTTGCCCTAACATAACATAACAATTACAGCACGGAAACAGGCCATTAGGCCCTTCTAGTCCGCACCAAACCAAACACCCCTTTCTAGTCCCACCTCCCTGCACAATGCCCATAACCTTCCATCTTCTTCTCATCCATATACCTGTCCAACCTTTTCTTAAATAATACAATTGACTCCGCCGCCACTATTTCTCCCGGAAGCTCATTCCACACGGCTACCACTCTCTGAGTAAAGAAGTTCCCCCTCATGTTACCTCTAATCCTCCGCCCCTTAATTCTTAACTCATGTCCTCTTGTTTTAATCTTTCCTCCTCTTAACGGAAATAGTCTATCCACATCCACTCTGTCTATCCCTTTCATAATCTTAAATACTTCTATCAAATCCCCTCTCAACCTTCTACGCTCCAAAGAATAAAGACCTAATCTGTCCAATCTCTCCCTATACTCTAGATGCTTAAACCCAGGTAACATTCTGGTAAACCTTCTCTGCACTCTCTCCACTGTTTATATCCTTCCTATAATTAGGCGACCAGAACTGCACACAGAACTCCAAATTAGGCCGCACCAACGTCTTATACAATCTCAACATCACCTCCCAACTCCTATATTCCATGCAATGATTGATAAAGGCCAGCATACTAAAAGCCTTCTTCACCACCCTATTCACGTGAGTTTCTACCTTCAGGGAACGATGTACCGTTACTCCTAAATCTTTCTGCTCTTCTGTATTCATCAATGCTCTCCCATTTACCACGTATGTCCTATTCTGATTCTTCTTACCAAAATGAAGCACCTCACACTTATCAGCATTAAATTCCATCTGCCATTTTTAAGCCCACTCTTCTAAGCAGCCCAAATCCCTCTGCAATCCTTGAAAACCTTCTTCATTATCCACTATTCCACCTATCTTAGTATCGTCTACATATTTACTAATCCAATTCACCACCCCATCATCTAGATCATTAATGTAAATAACGAACAACAATGGGCCCAATACAGATCCTTGAGGCACACCACTGGTCACCGGCCTCCAACCTGACAGACAATTATCCACTACCACTCTCTGGCCTCCCCCTTTCAGCCAATGTTCAATCCATTTGACTATCTCAAAATTTATACCTAAAGACTACATCTTCCTAACTAACCTTCGATGTGGTACCTTATCGAAGGCCTTACTGAAGTCCATATAGACAACATCCACTGCGCTACCCTCATCCACATTCCTCGTCACCTCTTCAAAAAATTCAATCAGATTGGTCAAACATGACCTTCCTCCCACAAATCCATGTTGAGTGCTCCTGATCAGACCCTGTCTATCCAGATGTTTATAAGTACTATCTCTAAGAATTTTCTCCATTAATTTACCTACCACAGACGTCAAACTTACAGGCCGATAGTTGCCAGGCTTCCTCCTTGAACCCTTTTTAAATAACGGAACCACATGCGCAATGCGCCAATCCTCTGGCACTATCCCCATATCTAATGACATTTGGAAAATTACCGCCAGAGCCTCTGCTATTTCCTCCTTCACTTCTCTCAATGTCCTGGGGAAGATCCCGTCTGGTCCTGGAGACTTATCCACCTTTATATTCTTCAAAAGCCTTAAAACTACACCTTTGTAATCTCTATATTCCCCATATTTACCCAATTTGAATAATTATTTTAAGTACCGCTGGGTACCTTCACATAAATTTATATCCTTTTTTCCATAAGATCGTTTTCGCTGTATTGAACTCCTTCCTCTTCTTCAGGAGTTCAAAACTTGTCTGGATAGAAAAAAAAATTTTGTCCTTTATATTCCAGTGGCTTTTTGTCCTCTCTTACTTTCTTCATTGCTTTCTCCAATATATTTTCTCCTGTTGTATATCTTAAGAATTTTACTAAAATGGATCTTGGTTTTTGCTGCGGGTGTGGTTTCGGGGCTAAAGTTCTAAGTGCCCTCTCTATTTCCATTTCTTCCTGTAATTCTGGTCTTCCCAGGACCCTGGGGATCCATCTTTTATAAATTCTCTCATATTCTTGCCTTCTTCATCTTCCTTAAGGCCCACTATCTTTATATTATTTCTTCTATTATAGTTTTCTATCATATCTATCTATCATATCTATCTTCTGAGCTAACAGCTCCTGTGCCTCTTTAGCTTTATTATTAGATTCTTCTAATTTCTCTTTTAATTCCTCTACTTTCATATCTACAAATGTTTCTCGTTTTTCCATATTTTCCACTCTTTTTGCCAATTCTGATATGGCCACTTCCATTTTATTCATTCTTTCTTCTGCATTCTTAATTCTTCTTTTTATCTCATCAAATTCTTGTAATTGCCATTCTTTCACTGATTCCATATATTCTTTAAAAAAAGATACATCCATTGTCTTGCTTTTCTCTTCTTCTTCCACTTCTTTCTGTTCTTCTTCTTCTTCTTCCTCTGGATTGACCATCTGTTGTTTCCTTGTTTTCTTTTTGCCCTCTTCTTTCTTGTTGTCGTTATTGTCTGTGTTCTGCACCTGCTGCTGTGCTGCAGGTGTCTCTCTCAGCTGTGGAGATCAACTCCGCAGCTGTTCCCCCCTCCCGTCAGTGTGTTTTTTTTCATGCGCATCGCGCATGTGCGAGGAGTCGCGCATGCGCGGTTGCGCACTTTTACTCGGCTCTGTGGGCCATTTTTGTAGTCCCGAGCCCGGGACCTCCACTGACCTGTGGGAGCGGGCCTCTCTCTCCACGGCGGGCCTCTTCGGACAGGTAAGGCCTTCACCTTCTTCTTCCGACGTCTTTCCTTCTTCTTTTCTTCCCGTTGTTTTCGGTTTTTCTTTCTTCGCTGCCATTTTCTTCACACTTTTACTTTCACTTTGTTTTGGTTTTTAAGTTTATGCCTTTGTTTTTTCTCTATCTTTTTTTTAACTTTTCTGGAGAGGGCTGGAGTTCCCCTACCTGCCACTACTCCATCATGTGACTCCTCTCTGCATTTTATCACTTGAAGGAAATCTTCCACAACACATCCTAAAACTCAGCCCATCGCTGTTTTTTCAGTGCATGATGTGACTACACATTCAAGATGACATTAAAAGCAAAATATGCCAATCTAAGGGTCTTTTAAATATTTTTATTGTACCAGCTTCTTCCACCACTCTCCACGCAAACAAAAAATATCCGACTTCCAGTCACAAATAGATTCCTCTGGTGTTGGCCATTTTTGCCCAGGATCTTATACATCTATAGTGATACAAGACTAACTGATCAATAATTCCCAGGATTCTACCTCTTATTTTTCTTGAACAGTAGAACATTTGCCATTCTCTAAACCATGGCCAAGGATGATGCAAAGATCATTGTTAATATCCCAAAACTCTCTTCTGCAGTATCTGGAGTGCATCCCATCTGGTCCAGGGGACTTATTAATCATGATTTTTTTTAGAACCTCCAATGCTACCTCTTTCTTAACCTCACCTTTTCTCCACTGGATCTGGTGAGCAGTGGAATGAAGTATTCATGAAGGACTTCTCCAACCTGCAGACACATACAGTATTTCCTCCGCTTTATCTTGAGCAGTCCAACCCTCAGTCTTGTCATCCTTCTGACTTCATATAAGCTAGATGCCTTGTGGTTTTCCTTAATTTTTCTTGCCAAGACCTTCACATGCTCCCTTCCAGCTGCCAGTGGAGGGGTGGTTAAGATAGGTACTACTGCAATGGGTAAGAAAGATTTAGACAGAAAGATGGAAAGGATAGGTTTAGAAGGATATGAGCCAAATGAAGGGAGATGTCACTAGTGTGGGTTTTTGTTTTTGGTTTGCAGGGTAAGATGGGCCAGAGGACCTGTTTCCACACTGTACGACTCTACAATGACTGTATTTTGACTACATAAGCAAAAAATCCAAAATATTATGACTGTATTTTGACTACATAAGCAAAAAATCCAATTTGCCTTTAAATCATTATTATTGACCTGTTCGTTACTTTTTTTAGATCTGTGGACCTGAGCTCCAAGGTCTCTTCTTTCCTCTACACCTACATTGCACATTTTCTTACCTTTTCCCCAACTCTCTGAATTAAACTCCATTCCCCATGGTCCTGTTCTACGAACCAGACTATCTGCAGTCTAAAGTTTTCATACTCATGTGAATCAGTGGCAAATTCATATATTATCTTCAAACTTTTTCTCTTGCCCAACCCCCCTATGCAGTAAAATCCTCAATATCTAGAATTCAAGCAACCCAACCAACTGGCAAATAGGAAATAGATAGATAAATAAATAGATGAATAGATCAAGATGAATAAAAAATAAATACAAGTTTACAATGGTCTCTGTAGTAACAAACAACCCCTTGAAGATGGAAACCCCGGTTGTGTTCCGCCCGCAGCAGCTGTTTGGATAAAGTTGTGTACGAATCAAATAGAGGCACCCAGGATGAAAAGCTGGCCGATGCCACTCACTGCTGGGGCGACTCTCCCAAAGTGTCTCCCTATCCCTGCCAAGTAAGAGTCTATCTTTATTAGTATTAAATATATTAGTACGACTTTATCTGTAAACTTGGAAGAGGGGTTAATTATGGTGACATGGTTAGTACAATGTTGTTACAGCACCAGCTGCCGGGGTTTGAATTTAAATTTAAATTTGATAAGTTTTGTCTTTTAAACTGTGTATTCTTAATGCAAGTTTATTAGTTAATGATTGGAAGAGTGTCTCAGTCAAATGGAAAATGTTCAATCCCTGTAGATGCTGGATACCAAGGATTTTACTGTATTCAGGTAAAATTCCAATGCAACATTCACTCACAAACATGCTTGTTCTCCATTATCCTTGGATCCCTGCCACAGAACTACTTTTTCAATTCCACTTGCCAGTTTCCCTTTGATTATTTCATAGGCCTTTATATCTTTGAATATATAACCTGGATAAAATTCAAGAACACACTGCATGCTCTGATCCATTTGCTAATTCTGTCTCTCTGTTTCCATTTAATTCTGTGTAATTTAAATAAGTGTGGTGAAAAGCAGTTCAAACAGACTTTGTGTCACTGGCTACAGGCTACCAGTTCATATGTACAAGATTATCACCACCCATTACAGTCTCATCTTTCAGCTATCAATGTGTTCCAACTCTCCCATGCCTTAGGACTCCAATTTTATCAATCCAGTTATCATGTAGAAAATCAGCACGCATTTGCAAAGATACCTCGTGGACCCCTCCATCCATTTTATTTGTCCTGAAAAATATTAATCAGTTTAGTTCAAGCTGAGATGTTGTACACTGCATAGTCTCTCAAATGCTCATTTATTTTCATGTACTAATTGTAGTCTTGACAATGAGACTTGAGTTTTTTGCACCACAGATAAAGACCAACAGGTTCAAGCTGAACAAGTTGTCAACCTGAGCTAATTCCATTTCGCTGCATTTTTCCCACGTGCCTCTTAGCCTTAGTTTTCCCTGTACCTGTCTAAGTTCTACTTTGAGAGAATATAATGAAACCACACTTCATCCAACTACAATGGAGCTCTGTAACTGGATTCTGGACTTCCTAATAGAAAGACCACAGCCTGAGTCAGTAGCAGAAAGTCTAGCACTGTCACACCTCAGGGCTGTGTTTTCGACTCACTCCTATTCACGCTACTGACCCACGACTGCATGGCCAGATCCAGCTCCAACAATGTCATCAAGTTTGCAGATGACACGATAGTCGTCGGCCTCATCAGCAACAACGACGAGTCTCACCCCAGAGAAGAGGTGGAAAATCTCATGATATGGTACAAAAGTAACAACTCGAGATCTCAATGTGGACAAGACAAAGGAGATGATTGTGGACTTCAGGAGGACAAGGAATGACCATTGAACATCAATAACTCTGTAGTGGAGAGAATAGAGTATCATGCTCCTTGGAGTCCACTTAATAGTAACCTATCCTGGACACCCAACGTCTCCTAATTTGTCAGGAAGACGTAACAGCACTTCCTGAGAAGACTGAAGTGGATAGGGCTATTGGCCACCATCATGTTAACCTTCTACAGGAGCTCTATCAAGAGTGACCTGACGGCTGCATCACAGTGTGGATATGGCTGCTGCAGAGAAATGGATCAGAGGTCAATCTACAGGACCGTAAGAGTAGCAGAGAGGATCATGGGAGTATCCGTCCCCACCAGCCCCCCCCAACCAATGGACGTGTTCTACCGGGATCACTGTCTGAAGAGGGCGCGCAAAATTTGAGAAATTGTTCCACCCTGCACACAGAATTTTCCAGCTACTCCCATCGGGGAAGAGATAGGAGTATCAGAGCTAGCACCACTAGGCTGAGGAACAGCTTCTTCCCACAGGCAGCGAGAATGCTGAACAACCAAAGGAACTGCTCACATTCACCATCCAAAACTTTCTTATATATAAAACAATATTTATTTATTTTTATTGATAAATACTTGTCCTGCATATACATTGTTTGTCTCTATGTGTGTTATGTCTGGTTGTGTGTCTGCATATTTTGCGCCAAGGACTGGAGAACGCTGTTTTGTCAGGTTGTACTTGTACAAATCAGATGGCAATAAACTGGTCTTGAAATCCATCTCCGGGGACAGGATGGCAGCACTTGGTCAAGTACCATGGATCAAAGAGAAACAGTATGAATGCTTGTTCTACCTGTGCCTCTACTTGAAACAAAGACTTTTTCAGTGGTATATGAGGAAACATGTAAAAGGAAAGGAATTTAGATGTCATGTGAGGAAACTTGAATACGGGTACAAAGAGCAAGTCTGCAATGATAATCGTCAGCTCTAAGCAAGGCTGATTTAAAAAGGGATGGAATAACATTTCCATTGTAGGAGACTGGGTCACAACAAAATTAGAAAACCTGCACTTCTGCAAGGTCTTGGAGAGCGAACCAATTTACTAAAACAAAAACCATGAGAAACAAGACAATTTGATGTTCTCAAGTATGATACACATAGCAGTTCAGCGGGGGGAAAAAAAACTGATCAAATAACAGAAAAGCCTTTTCATTCTTACCACTAGCGATTGCTCCAGAGAAACTTGCCGATCATCCTTTTCAACAGTACGCCTGCAGTCCGGACACACCCATAGTGGAAGGTGCAATATGCTGTTCGTTTTTGGAGATGTAGAAAGTGCCATTTTGTTTGGGTTTGTAATTCCACTCTCAGAGAGTGAAGAGTCTTTGCGTTCACTTCGACAAAGAAGACATCGTTCTCCAGTTGAGTATGGTGCCCTCTGACCCAGACCAAATGTGAAGGGCGTCTGTAGTGGAACAAAATAGCAAATAAATTCATCAGGAAGCAAAGTGAAATTTGTATTCATTATCTAGCTCACTTCTCCTCTATGTCTTGATATTTAGTGTTTCCGTATTTTCCAGAGAACCATAGAACATTACAGCATAAAAGCAGGACCTTTGGCCCTTCCATTTGTCCTGATCTATTATTTTGCCCAGTCCCACCGACCTGCACAGTCCTTCATACCCATCCCATCGATATACATGACCAAATTCTTCTTAAATGTTAAAATTGAGCCGTTATTCACCACTTCAGTTGGCAGCTCATTCCACATTTCCACCATTCTCTGTGTGAATGCTCCCCTGAATGTTTTCTTTAAACATTTCATCTTTCACCCTTAACTCAAGAGAAAGAAATTGTAGGCATCTGCATCACAGTCGAGCCTCAAATTTAGTGTGGAATACTTAAGCATTTGCTCTCAAATTGAAGATGATACAGCATGGAACAGAACAACACAAGAACAGGTAACTCTGTCAACTCCAACCATGATGGCAAATTGCAGCCTGCTTTTAATGAGTGGGGTTTAAAATTGTAAATTAATTATTCTCTAATGCCCGACAGGAATGAGGGATTATTATGTCAAGATAATTTAGAAAGGATTACCACTTCAATGCCAAATGGTCATCTGCAATACTTAATTAGGTAAATCTAGTCCTACACCTGCGAATGAAAAGTAAATAAGGGAAAAATTGCTCAATTAAACAAAAACTAAGCCTACATAAAGTAATATACTCAAGTTCTGAACACTTCAGTACTGGAGTGCAAAATAATCAATGAGACATCTTGGGAATTTGGTTCACAGCAGTTCATTTTTTACAACTGGAAAATGCAAATTATTTTCCCAAAGTTTTCATCCAATTCCCTTGAAAATTTTTAACAGGGAATGAATTGTAGGTTACAATTACACTCTAGGCGGCGCGGGTTGACCGAAAGGAGGCAAACAAGGGCACAACAGAGCCCGGCAGGGTGAGCCTCTTTTTGTTTTAATGCAAGATCAATAGCCATCTTTGTTACCCATAATCCCCCATGCAGCTGAAACTGCTCTGCACTGCCCAGAGCAGTTCAAGCTGATTGGGGGAATTATGGGTAACAAAGACAACCATTGGTCGTTGAGCCAGCTTCAATGTGGAGTTGCCCCAGAAAAGGGGCTTTTGTTTTACACGAATCTGCACCACTCCCATTCTAATTCCCTAATCCGGAATAATCCAAATACCAAGTGTCCAAGGATCTCGGATTAAAGGATAGGTAACTGTAGTACAACCCAATGAAACAGCATTCTCAGTCCTTGGTGCAAAACATGCAGACACACAAACAAGATATAACACACGTACAGACAAACAATACATATGTAGAACAAGTATTTTATCTATACAAAAAAAATAATAAATATTGCGTTGCACATATGAGAATCTCGGATGGTCAGTGTGAGCAGTTCCTTTGGTCGTTCAGCATTCTCACTGCCTGTGGGAGGAAGCGGTTTCTCAGCCTGGTGGTGCTCGCTCTGATCCTCCTGTATCTCTTCCCTGACAGGAGCAGCTGAAAGATGCGGTGTGCAGGGTGGAAGGGGTCCTCTTCAGACAATGATCCCAGTAGATCATGTTAAGGGGGGGGGGGGGGGGGGGGGGAGAAGAGAGAGAGGGAGACTCCAGTGATCTTCTCTGCCACTTTTAATGAAGGCCAGCATACCATAAGCCTTCTTAACTACCCTACCAGCCTGAGCAGCAACCTTGAGAAATCTATGGATTTGGATCCCTCTGTTCTTCCACACTGTTAAAAAAGCTTGCCATTAGCCATGTACTCTGCCTTCAAGTTTGATCTTTCTTTTAAATAACTTTATTGAATTTAACACAAATTTACATACAAAATTTAGGAAAACACCTAACAAATCATCTCCTACATACAAGTACAAAAAAAGGATGGAACTAGACATTTCCTTCATCCACATGAAAAACAAATAACGATGATAACGATGTTGAAACCCATATTAGATTAGGTATTTAAGGCATTTTTTTGTTTTTTTTTTAAATCAAGTTTGATCTTCCAAAATTCATCACCACACTTCTCTGGATTGAACTCCATCTGCCACTTTTCCACCCAGCTCTGCATCCTGTCTACATCCGGTTGTAGGTAAGGCAGGAGCTTAGTGCGGATTGACACCTCAAATTATAACATTGTGGCCATTCATTAAACTTGGTTGCAGGAGGGATAGGACTGGCAGCTCCATGTTCAGGGGTTCCCTTGTTTCAGACACATTAGAGCAGGAGGGATGAAAGGGGGGAGGAATGGCATTGCTTATCAAGGAAAATATCACAGCTGTATTTAGGCAGGACAGACTGAGGCTATATGGGAAAGGTATGACCACACTCCTAGACCTCCCAATAGTCAATGAGATAGCAGACAGCTACAGAAAACAAAGTTGTGATAGTAGGAAATTTTTAACTTTCCACGTATTGACTGTGACTCCCATATTGTAAAAGGGCTGGATGGCTTGAAGTTTGTCAGATGTGTTCAGGAAAGTTTACCAAATCATTATTTAGAGGTTCCAACTACAGAAAGTACAACACCAGATCACCTATTAGGGAATGAGATGGGACAATTGACAGAAGTATGCATAAGGGAAGATTTTAGGCAAATAAGGAATTTGAGGAGCATAAAAAGTGGAGGGAAAAACTAAAGAGGGAAATCAGGGAGGATAAAAAGAATACAAGGTTGATTTGGCAGGCACGGTGAAGAAAAATTGTAAGGGTTGCTATAGGTATATAAAGAGCTAAATTCTGTAAGGAGTAAAATTGGTCTTCTTGAAGATCAAAGTGGTCAGCTATGCATGCAGCCAGATGAGGGAGAATTATATGGGTTATTTGCATCTGTAGTCACTCAGGAAACTGGCACAGTTGTTGGAAGTAAGGCAAACAAGCAGCGAGGTCATAGAATCTGTACAAATTAAAGAGGAGGTGGTGCCTGGTGACCTAAAGTAAGCAAGAGTAGATAAATCCCCAGGGCCTGATAAGATATACCCTCAGCCCTTGATAGGAGTGAGTGATCATTGATATAGATGACTAACAACCACTGATCTCACACTGAACCCTGAGCCACACCACTTGTCACAGGCCTCCAGTTCACTACCACTCTCTGGCTCCTCGCATAAAGCCTTGAAGATTTATTTACAATGTCCTTATCCACAGGTGAGATGCTGGAGGGTAGCTCTTGTTCTTCTGTGGTTTTACAAAGGCTCCAAAAATAACCCAGGAAATCATAGGCCAGTGAGCCTAACATCAGCAGTGGGCAAGTTATTGGAAGGTGTTCTAAGAAATCAGATATACAAGTATTTGAATTGTCAGGGACTGATGAAGGATTGTCAACATGACTTTGGATATGAAAGGTTGTGTTTAACCAATCAGATTCTTTCGAGGTTACCAGGAAAGTTGATAAGGGAAAGGTCTATATGGACTTCAGTAAGGCTTTGACAAAGTCCCACATGGGAGGTTAGTCAGTAAGATTCAGTCGCTTGGTATTCATGGTGAAGTAGTAAATTGGATTCAACATTGGCTTTACAGAAGAAACCAGAGAGTGGTAGTGGCAACTCAGAGAGGCCAATGACGAGTGGTGTAGCTCAGGGAATCATTGCTGGATCAATTGCTGTTTGTCATCTCTATCAATTATCTGGATAATAACGTGGTATATTGGATCAGCAAGTTTGCAGAATACACAAAGATTGGCGATATTATGGACAGCGAGGAAGGCTTCCAAAGATTGCAGAGTGATCTGGACCAGCCAGAAAAATGGCATATGGAATTTAATGCAGACAAGTGGGAGGTGTTGCATTTTGGAAAGAGATAAAGGGGTTGCTAGCCACATGCAGCTCCTTGACATGAATGTGCAGTTCGTGGAAGTATGTTGGCTCTGTAGTGCTTGTTGGCTGTATAGTGCCAGTGGACATAGCTTGTGATCACATGATTTGGACACATGTAAGTGTTGTGGTAAGTGAAATTAGTCAAGTTTAAGTGCGATCCAGTCCTCCCCTGCACCCCACCCCCCCATCCAAGCTCCAGATGCCCAACCTCCCACCCATCTGAACTCCCCAACCCCCATCTCTTGCCTAGGCCCCAGCCGGCCACCTGCCCAAGCTTCTGATGCTGCAGCCACCTGCTCTCTGGAACTCCTGACTGCCCAATCATGGACTATCGACTGGGCATTGGCTGCCGCCCATCAGATCACCCGACACCATGGTCGCTGTCCCTCATCTTGGCACCAGCCACCCTCCCAACAAAATTGTAAACTTCATACACTTAAATGGGAAGAACCACCAACAGTTGAAAATATTTATTGAAGGAATGGAGCTTGAAGATATGCCCAGTAATGTCTCTTTCTACAGCAACATGAGATGGCTGTCAACCAGTTATGCCTTGAGTAGGCAAGTTTGTCCATCCGTGTCATAAATGTTAAATAAAAGGGTGCTAAGGAGTCCGGTAGAACAGAGGGATCTGGGAATGCAGATACATAATTCCCAGAAAGAGGGGTCACAGATAGATATGGTCAGAAAAAGAGCTTTTGGCACATTAGCCTTCATAAATCAAAGTATTGTGAATAGGAGGTTGTGAAATTATATAAGACATCAGTGAGGCCAAATTTTGAGTATTGTGTGCAGTTTTGGTCACTTAACTACAGGAAAGATATCAATATGACTGAAAGAGTGCAGAGAAGATATACTTGAAAGTTGTCAGGACTTAAGGATCTGAGCTTCAGGGAAAAGTTAAACAGATTAGGACTTTATTGCTTGGAGCATAGAAGGGAGATTTTAATCGCAGTATATAAAACTTCAAGGGATTTTAATAGAGTGAATGCAAGTGACCTAAAGTAAGCAAGACTTGATAAATCCCCAGAGCCTGATGATATACCCTCGGCCCTTGATGGGAGTGAGTGATCATTGATATAGATGACTAACAACCACTGATCTCATGCTGAACCATGAGCCACACCACTTGTCACAGGCCTCCAGTTCACTACCACTCTCTGGCTCCTCGCATAAAGCCCTGAAGATTTATTTTGCAATGTCCTTAGCCACAGGTGAGGTGCTGGAGGGTAGCTCTTGTTCTTTTGTGGTTTTTCAAAGGCTCCAAAAATAACCCAGGAAATCATTTCCACTGAGGTTAGGTAAGATACAAACCGGAGGACAAGAGATAGGGTGAAAGGGGAGTTTAAAGAGAACATTCAGGGAAGCTTCTTCACAGAGAGTAGTGAAATCGAGCTGCCAGATGAAGGGGTGAATGCGGGTTCAATTTCAACATTCACAAAGGACTTGGACAGGTAAATGGATGTGGGAGTGACATGGAGGGGTGTGAACTGGGTGTAGGTAATGGGACTAGGCAGAATAATTGGTTGGCACAGGCTAGAAGGGCCGAAGAGCCTATTTTTGTGCTGTAATTTTCTTTGGTTCTACCCATGTATGCTTCACAAGTTCCTCCAGCAATTCCTTTGTCTACAATAAAAACAATGTGCACATGGAGCTATATCTCTAATTTGGAATTTTATATAGATTGAGAAAAGGTTCGGGAGGTCAGACACATAATGGGTCCAGTTACAGCAGACCCAGATATTCGGAAATCAAAAAAAACTGGATTGGTCTGTCTGCAGCTGTGGAAATAGAATCAAGATGAAAGAACAAAGAACAAATGAAAGAACATCAAACTAAAAAAACAAATGCAGCCTCGCCTGTTGAGTATTTCAGGTCTTCAGGTTTCTGTTCTGTTGGACTTTGGAACCAGCAAGAGTGCTTGGCGTGACAATGCCATGAAATCCTGAATAGAAGTAGTTCAAAAATCTGCAATTCTTATTGAAAATCATAAATGAACTGTTATATGAATCACCAAAACAGAAGGTGCAATGCTCAATTTAGCTTACCTGAGGAACCCCTGTGAACTCTGACCCCACAGACCCATCTGACAGCTGAGTGCCATTAATGGAAACCTGTAAAACAAAACAAAAATCACATACATTAAAAAACAAAGCACAAGAAATCTCCACAAGAGGTGGAGATGCTAAAGAGCAAATTAATTTCCTGGCTATTTGTGCCTACATTAAACTTCTGGGCAACCCAACTGCTCCCCTTAGCTCTAATTCCAACCCTGCTCTGCTTTAAACTGCTCATTTTCCCCAATGGCCTCTGTCTTAATCACTCACAACTAAATACTTTTCTTCATTTTATGAAATTAAACCTTCATTATTGACTGACCTCTACCTTGCAGGGGCCGGAAAGCAGCTCTCTGATACCTCTACTTTTCTATCCTTGAACATGATCCACCAACTAATTCTTGGCCTCTGATATCACAGATCTAATCACTTCAGGAGATCTCCCCTCCACAGTCACCAACCTAATAGTAACTGAATCCCACAATCCCTGCAATCTCTTACCCACTGTCCACAAAATGTCTTGGCAGACCCATCGTTTCTACCTGCTCTTGCCCCAGTGAACTTTGACTATCCTGTCTCCCCCTCATCTAATCCTTTCCCACCTTCATCCAGGACAGCTGGCATGCCATCCATCACTTTGACAAGTTCAAACTCCTCGTGCTCCTCCACCACCCCCCCCCCAAGTTTCATCCTCATTATTGATAGCCAGCCTTTAGACTCCATCTCCCATCAGGAAGGTCCTAAACCCCTCCACTTCTTTGACCAAAGGTCCAACCAATTCCCCTCCACCTGGTAGAACTTGCTCTTACCATAAACCTCTCTGCCTTCCTACATATCAAACACGTAGCCAAGGGCTGACATGTGGGGTCAAAGCTACATTTGTCTTTTCAATAGCTACGAGAAAAGAAGCCATTGTTCTAAACATTCCCTAGCACCTTAACCCAACTTTCTCCATTACATCAATGACTGCAACAGTGCTGCCTCCTGCACCTGCTTGGCCTTTGCTACCAATTTCCACCCCACTTTCACATGCACCTGGACCATTTTTGACACCTCTTTCCCTTTTCTGAATCTGTCCCTCCCATCTCAGGAGAGAAATTCATTCTGATATTTACTATAAACCCAGTTACCCACACTCTATCTCTTTCCACACCTTTTCAAAGGCTTTCCTTTCTCCTAGTTTCTTGGTCTCCATTGGATTGGATCTCAAGATGAGGCCATTTATTTCTGGACATCTGGCATTAGTTTGACCGACAGTGTTTGAAACAGACATTGTGGGCCAAATGGCCAGATCTTGTGCTGTACTGTTCTGTTTTCTACATAGTGCAATGGATTGCATCAAGATCTAACCAGCATTTCACACGTGGCCGAATAAGTGGCAACTAATATGCTTGGCACAGAGATGACCATCTCCAACAAGAGTGGCATTCAATAATAATGCTAGCAATGAGATGACCATCAGCAAACTCAACTAGATTAGTCCCACTGGGCGCCAAAGCAACATTGCAATTGGTTTCATGGTCTCACAAATCCAGTCATCCATATTCCACTCTGACCCCGAGCATTGCGTTTGCTTACATATTCTCGATGTGATCACATGGATTCTCGGAGTCAGTTAGATAACACGATTGCTTTAAATTATCCCCGTCTCAGGCACCTTAAAAGGCAGATGTGACAGAAGATGTGGAAGAAAAATAGGTGTAGACATGGCAGACTAATGGGGCCTGTTGCCTGGTGGCATGATGTTGTGCTAATTGGGATGATGGGATTGCTCCAAGAATGGCTTCCTCCTATGTTATAAGTGAAAAGTAAATACAAGAGGTCAGCGAATGGATATCCTGCAATTAACAACACGCTTTTGACACCCCAACACCACAATGCACAGGGTTGGTGTGGGATGGAATGCACTTCGCTTGCCTGCTTTAGTGCAGCTTCAACATCTCCCAAGAAGCTCAGCACTATCCAGCAACCACCCCAATTCATTCCCTCCACCCCCAACACAATAGCTACAAAAGGAACTGCAGAAAATTGCCTGGGCCACTCCAAGACTTCACAAACCCGCAGCGTCTAATATCAAGGATAAAGGAGACAGGTGCACCATCAACATATTCCCCATCGGGTCACACAACAAATCACATCATCAGTCCTGGTTTCAGAGACCGCCTTATTCTGAGCAACAAACGTACAAAATTAGCAGCACAAGTCAAATAATTTGCAAAGAAATAACGAGCTAAATAATACATTGTCATTAACAGATCTTCTGAAAACGGTTTATTCCACCAGAGCAATTCTGAGCTTCCAATTGCCTGTCACTTCAATTCTCTGTCCACTCCCACTCTAACCGATCTCCACTGTTCTAACAAAGCCCAAGTTGAGCTGAAGGATCAGCTGCTTATCTCCCTCCTGCGCACATTTGCAGTCCTGTCAGGCACAAAATATCGAATGTTCCCTAACTCACTTTTTCTGTTTTAAGGCCAGTTTTGCTGCAAATCATCCACCTGTAATATTTGCTCCCATTTTTTCCTCTCTCAACTGATCTGTTGGGCATTTCCTACAGTTCACTGCTTTCACCAGTCTAATTTCCGTCCATAATTGTCCCCTAGCCCAGCTTTGGCTATGACCCCCTTAGGACGCTGCTCTAGGTTTCTGGGCCCCCTTCCCAGTGAAGCAGTCAAGTTTAGATGGCTTCTTTCTCTCCTACCCTCTACATAAAAAACAAAAGACATTTAATGGTTTCAGTCCGTGCCCCCGCCCCAAACAAATCTGTTATTGCCCCCAAGGAAGCTGTGTCAAGAATGGCAGCTCTAAACTATCAAACACATAACTTCATCAATAGCTCATGACCAAACCAATCTTGTTGCATCCATTATAGATATTTTATCGTATCCATCCTCTCTATACCGATGAGTCTTTTGCATGAAATGTGGAATGGTTTTCACAGATAGAGTGTTTTATTTTTCATTGATTGATCTTCACACAACTTGATCACAATGGGATAGCCTTTCAAGTGAACTTGAAGTAAATTGGGAGTGTCAAGGAAGAGAATGGCACAGAGAGTGGGGAGAAGACATTGGAGTACTTGAAGGCACAGGCAAGGATGGAGAAAGCAATGGAAAAACAAGAAAAATCTGCCAAAGTGTGAGATGCACAGTCTCCCTGACAGAGGGAGGGAGGCATTTGGAAATTTAAAAAAACAAAATCCATGAAACACTCAGTTAGTTAGGTTGCAATCGTGATGAAACAGAAACGAGAATTAATGTTTCAGCTTGATAACATTACTGACCAAGCTTATTCGCTGAGCATTTCTGGAATGTTCCTTTTCTACCCAAAAGTTCCAGAATCTGCAGCATTTCTCTTTTGGCCTTGAGTTAAATTAGGCAGGAGGATGTGCGAGTTCCCCATGCAGAGGGCCCCGTTAACTGATGTATGATGCTCTGGATTGTATTTTAGCATGTTGCACTTGCTGTATATAAATACCATTATCAAAATGCAGACCAGGTGTTAAGAGAGTTCCTGTCTGTTTTCAAAGCCTTGACTTTTCCAGAACATTTCGGTTTGAATGTAGAGCGAGAATGCAATTTTTCAATCATGTATAGAGACCGCAGAGCCCACCTCACTGACAAAAGGCAAAGGAGGAAAAACCCAACACCCAACCCCAACCAACCAATTTTCCCCTGCAACCGCTGCAACCGTGTCTGCCTGTCCCGCATCGGACTTGTCAGCCACAAACGAGCCTGCAGCTGACGTGGACATTTACCCCCTCCATAAATCTTCGTCCGCGAAGCCAAGCCAAAGAAAGATAGCATTTATTGCATTCAACAACAACAAAAATTAAGAGCAGAAGAGGTATTGAACAAGCACAATATTCAGCCCCTCAGGTTTTTCCACCATCTAAGATTTATTGTCAGAGTACATACACGACATCACGCAACCCTGAGATTTTTTTTCCCTGTGGGCACAGAATTACCACTAATTCTATAAAAAAAATAAACTGGCACAGCGTAAATGAATAAACAAACTGTAAACAGTTAACAAATGTGAACAAACTGTGCAACACAGAGAGAACAAACAAATAAGATGAAATGAACAAGTAAGAGTCCTTAAATAAGACCCTGATTGAGTTTGTTGTTGAGTCTGATGGTGGATGGGGGGGGAGCAGCTGTTCCTGAACCTAGTGGGGCGAGTCTTGTGGCACCTGGACCTCTTTCCTGATGGCAGCAGCGAGAAGAGAGCGTGCGCTGGGTGGTGAGGATCCTTGATGATTGCTGCTGCTCTCCGATGGCAGCGTTCCCCGCAGGCATACTCGATAGTGGGGAGGTTTTGCCTGTGACGTCCTGGGCTGCCCCTACTACCTTTTGAAGGGCTTTACACTTTTAGGGGTATTGGTGTTCCCATACCACTTCTCGCTCAACATTTTCTTCTTCCCACATCACCTGATCTGTTAATCTCCAGAAATAGGAGCATAATGATAGGAAAGAGGCAAAGAGAAGGCAGTTGACAGGTATTTTTCAAGCTTACCACGTTGACAATGTAAATTGCTTCCCCATGTACAAGATGATAGGTGGCCAAATGTGCCCGCACTATAACAGATTTTGTTATAAAATGAACTAATTTTGGCAGTACAGTTCGAGGGTTGCTGGCCAGGACACGATGCTCTTTTCTCTGAATAACATAGTACCTGACAGCACAGACGTGACATTGTTTTGACATGGATTACTTTGAACACCAAGGTGACAAAGGAAAAAAAAATCATGTTAAAAATAGATCAGTAATGCTGAAATTTAGTAACCTAAAGATATGGTAAATTCAACTTTTTTTTAAACATACAAAAGGCTCAATATCGTGAAGTAAATAGTAAATGAATTATTATTGATCATTGCCATTACATGATCATTTTTTTTTATTTGCATGGAATAAATCCTTAGTTATTTTACAAACCGACAAGAAAATGTAGTTTGAAAAGTCAAATTCACTGCAACACTTTATAGTTTGCCTTGGTATAAAGCATCAATACCATCTTTTGATTCCATTCACACAGCAAATGCATAGCCACTTACACATCTATGTCTTTTCAGATCAATTACACCTAGAACATGGACCGCTTCAATCTAATGAACTTGTATAATAATAGCCTTGTCAGACAATGAAAGATTGAACACAATGAACACATGTAGATGCTAATACCCAGAAAAGAAGCTTGAGGGCACTATTTCACACTCTTGAAACAACAAAGGGGCACATCAACCATAAGCAGGCACAGCCTGAGGACTGAACTTATCGGTGGCTTTGTAGTGACCTCAAATTATTTATAACATCTTCGTTTACACAATGCCATGGGTATCATATTTTATTATAAGTAGTGTACATCCAAGTGACGCCTCTTAGGTCAGTTGCAGGGTCTGATCAATTTGAAGCGGAGCAACTCAGCCCCAAGCAAACTAACTCAAAAGTCACTTGTTGGAATTTTGCAGGGTATAAAATTTGGAGCGGTTTGTCTCCCAACACTGGGTGTTTAATTAGACAAAGAAGGAGAACCATCAATAGTGGCAATTTGAGATTGTAAAAAGCCCAATTGAAATCTCTGCATCCTGGTATTGAGGGAAAAGAAATGTGTTCTTTTCAAACAGGTGAAAGTCAGGATAAAAAGTTGAAAGGTCATCAGATCTTAGATTCGGTCCGGCTGGGCATGTTCTAAAATTTTTAATCCTGTTTCATCTGGTTGCATATAATAAACTTGGACTTATTAGTAACACATTGAACACAGGAACTTAAACTCGTCCTGTCAGAGATGTACGGCGGCGACTCATTGCAAGCATCTCTGATGGGAATAATCAAACATTCTTGTTCAGAACTTCTAAAAATAAAAAAAAAGCCAAACTTACCCAAAAACATAGATGCCCTAAGATCGCTGGAATCGGCAGTCTCAATTGGGAGGGACCTTGAAACAGCTCACGCAAGTCAAAAACACCACCACGGGAGTTTTAAACAGCAAACACTCGGCATATTTAAATATCTTAGAGAATTTAAAAGGACAGCGCACGGGCAATTTGGGAACTTCTAGCAGCAGACCCGCAGGCCAAGTAAAGAAGACCTGAACACAAGGATACAGAGTGGCGGTGGGGGTGGGGGGGGGTGTCCTACAGAGACACCGACCGGGACCTGTGGCTTCTGCTCCCTACCATCCTCCTGGCCAACAAACAGTCTCTTGAAAGACATCAGGCAGGGAACGCTGTGTGATGTGCTTTACAGAAAGATGGCTAAACATAGACATTCCGGACACAGTGCTGCAGCCCAAGGGCTACACCCTCCATCGCGATAATTGAACACCAGCATCTTGAAAACCAGGGGTGGCAGCGTTTGTGTCATCATCGATTCATCGCTGTGCACAGAGGTGATGGTCACGTCCCAGTCCTGCTTCCCCCAGACCTGGAACAGCTGCTGATCAAGTGTCGCCCATTCTACCTGCTGAGGGAGTTCAGCGCCATCAATATACATTCCGTCCCAGGCCAATATCAGGCTGGCACTGGAGGGACTGAGCACTCTGATAAACAGCCACGAGACAGCACATCCTGATGCCTTCCCGATCACTGTGGAAAACTTCAATCAGAAGTCTCTGACAAACTACATGCGAGACCAGGGAACCAAACACACTCGCCCACTGCTAAACCACCATGAAGAACACATACTGAGCTATACCATAACCGTACTTTAGCAAGTCTGATCACCTGGCTCTAATTCTACTCTTGGCATACAAGCAGAGACCGAAGACCACAGCACCAGTGGTGAAGGTGGCAAAAATATAGTCGAGGGAGGCAGAGGAGTGTCTGCAGGACTGCTTTGAATCAACGGACTAGAACATATTCAAGAACTCATCCAAAGACTTCAACGAATATGCAACAGGTGTCGCAGACTTGAAGACCTGCATGGATGAATGTGTCCCCTTCATGCAAGTACTGGGTGTTCCCCACCCAGAAGCCCTGGATGAATAAGATAATACGCAACCTGCTGAAAATGCGGGTGTTTAAGGTCAGGGATCAGGATCTTTACAAGACCATGTATGACCTGTGGAAGGCTATCTCTGAAGCAAAGTGGCAATTCCAGATGAAGCTAGAGACAGAGATACGCCAGCTATGGCAGGAAATGCAGGCCATTCCAGCCTACAAAGGGCGAACACGATAGATGGCTGTGATGCTTTACATCTATGCCCGCTTTGAGAAGAACAAAATAGTCCTACTAGAATCCCTGAAAAGGCTGAGGCCCCGTGATATCTGTCTCTGAAGGCAGCATCCAAACATCATTCAAGAGGTGAACCCTCGCAAGGCGTCAGGCCCTGGCAGCGTACCGAAAGTCTGCACCAACCAACAAGCTGGAGTATTCATGGACATTTTCAACTTCTCATTGCCGCAGTCAGAGCTTTCCACCTGCTTCAAAAGGGCATCAATCATCCCAATACCCAAGAGCAGCGTGAGCTGCCTCAACAAGCACCACCCAGTAGCCCCAACTTCTACTGTGATTAAATGTTTTGAGAGGCTGGTTATAGCCAGAATTAACATGTACCGATGCAAAGATCAGGACTCACTGCAATTGGTCTATTGTCACAATCACTCCACAGCAGATACAATATCGCTGGCTCTCCACTCAGCTCTGGATCACCTCGAAAACAGCAACTCATACATTCTGCTGCTCTTCATCAACTTCAATACCTTCAGTACTGGTCAAGAAGCAACAAACTCTAGGCTCTGTAACCCCCCGCCCCAACACCCGCAACTGGATCCTTGATTTTCTCATCGGAAGACCATAGCCAGCACGAATTGGAAACAATGTCTTCTCTTCACTGATTATCAACACAGGCGCACCCCAAAGATGCGTGCTTAGCCCATTGCTCTACTCGTTATACACCCATGACTGTGGGGCCAGGAACAATTCCAATGCTATCTACAAATTTGCTGATGACGCCACAGTTGTCACAGAATCACAAACCACAATGAGGAAGTGTCCAGGAGGGAGATAAATCAGCTCGTTGAATGGTGTAACAAAACAACCTTGCGATCAACGTCAGCAAAACCAAGGAGATGACTGTGGACTTCAGGAGGAAGTTGGGAGAAAATGACCCAGTCCTCATCGAGGGCTCAGTAGTGCAGGGGGTCAAGCACATCAAATTCCTGGGTGTCTGCATCTCTAAGGATCTGTTCTGGAGCCTCCATGTTGATGCAATCACAAAGAAGGCTCGCCAGCAGCTATACTTCGAAGTGTCTGAAGAGATTCGGTATGTCACCAAAGACTCTCAAACTCCTACAGGTATACTGTGGAGAGCATTCTAGCTGGTTACATCACTGCCTGGTGTGGAGGTGCCAACTCTCAGGACAAGAATAAACTCCAGAGGGGTTGCTAACTTGGCCTGTGACATCACAGGGACCAGACTTCACTTCATCAAGGAATCTACATGAGGCGGTGTCTTAAAAAAGCAACCTCTAGCTTCAAAGAGCCTCACCACCCAAGCCACACCCTCTTCACCCTGGTACAAATCAGGAAAGAGGTACAGGAGCCTACAGACAAGCACTCAAAGGAAAATGGACAGCTTCTTCCCCATTGCCATCAGATTCCTGAATGATCAATGAACCACAGATACTGCCTTCCTTATCGAGAACTATTATTTATAGTAATGGTGTAAGATGATTATAATATGAACATTTGTACTATGATGCTACCGGAAAACAACAAACTTTGTGACTTGTTCATGACAGTAAGTTCTTATTTAATTCATCCTTTCTACTTTCTCCTTCTGAAAAAACTAATGTTTCCCTCTTTTCCAGATCTGCCAAAGGGTCTCCAATCTGAAATATTATCTGTGTGACCTGTTGAGCATTTCCAGCATCTGAAATGGCTTGATTTTCAAAATTAGAGCCAAGTCAAGTAGTGGTTAGATGATGAGGCTCCAAGATTTAAACATCCATCAACAATGGAAGGGCTAAAATGCATCTATTGAGAAGATTAGACGGGGTTGAGGTGGAAGAGGCAGTTCTGTGTGAAAAGACTCAACTAATTTAGCTTCAACACGTTGCAAGTCCTAAGCTTAAGGAAACTTACCCCCCACAACCCCCTGAGATCGTTAACTTTTACTGATGTATCCTGTCCAGATGCATCTCAGCTTAGTACAGGAACTCCCCTACCCAAAATGCAAAAAGAGGGAAAAAGTGTGATATCACACACCACCAGATTCAAGAGCAGTTTCTTTCCTGCCAATATTAGACCCCTGAATGAGTCTCACATTAGTTTTTTTTTGCCTTTGCTCTCTACTAACTGATCTCTCCCTGCAACTATGAAATTCTCTACTGCTTTACTTGTTGTACTATGAATGGGATGTGTAGCTGTACTGCTCGCTAAACAAAATCTTACTCCACCTTGATACCCATGACAATAAATTTGAAGATACCTATACTTGGTCAAATCCTTTCTTCCCAGATGAATCTAATATTTATCGCAAAGGGGAAAGGTTTAAAAGGGTCCCGAGGGACACCTTCTTCACACAGGGGGTGGTGAACACATGGAATGAGCTGCTAGAGGAGGTGGTAGAAGTGAGGAACTACTGCAAAATTGAAAAGGTATTCAGTCAGGAATATCAATAGGAAAGATTAGAGCAGTGGTTTTCAAACTATTTCTTTCCTCTCACATACCACCTTAAGTAATCCCTATACCATGAGTGCTCTGTGATTAGTAAGGTGGAATGTGAGTGGACCTAATCAACTCATTATGTGCACAATTTCAGAACTCCAAGGGAAATGGCCCAATGACCATTTTTGTCAAGCAAAATATTTCAGTCGCAATTGAGACTAGAGCAGTGGTTCTCAACACCCAGACCCCCGGTCCAAGCCTGCGGGCTACCAATGGTTCTGTAATCAAGACCTATGGCACCTGTAGAGCAGATACAGGTCGGAGATAAAACGTTCACTTGGAGGTTCATCCTGGCCTTGGTAGGCAATGCGATGTTAGGGGATGACTTCCTAAGGGCTCACAGTCTGCTGGTGGACATGAGGCTGCTCAACGCCTGCACCTTTTGCTCCGTGCACCTGGGCATGGCAGACGACGAAAGACCCAAGATCGCCATAGCAGCCACTGTCACAGACGCCTCCCCCCATCATGAAGTTTTCCATCACATCTTCACAAAAGGCCACCCACTGCATGCCAGAGCTAGGCAGCTGTCAACGGAGAAGCTAAAACAGGCAAAGGAGGAATTCTCCAGGCGCCAGGAGCTGGGCATCATTCGGCAGTCAGACTGCGCTTGGGTGGCACCACTGCACATGGACCCAAAGTTATCAGGGGGTTGGAGGCCCTGTGGAGACTACAGATGGCTAAATGATGCCGTGACTCCAGACAGGTATCCGGTCCCCCATATCCAGGACTTCGTGGCCAACCTCGACAGCACACGGTTCTTTTCAAAAGTCTATCTGGTGCACGGATACCACCAGATCCCGGTACACCCTGATGACGTTGGAAAGACCGCCATTATCATCCCTTTCGGCTTGTTCGAATTCCTTCGGATGCCGTTGGGTTGAAGAACGCAGTCCAGACGTTCCAGCGCCTCATGGTTGCGTGGGTAGAGATTTGGACTTTGTCTTTATCTACCTAGGTGACATCCTGGTAGCCAGCCACTGCCACGAAGAGGACAAGGCTCATCTCCACACCCAGTTTGCCCGGCTGGCAGAATTCGGCCTCATGGTCACCAAGGCCAAATCCAGTTTGGGAAACAGACATTTCAGTTCCTGGGGCACACCATCGCAGTGTCTGGGTCAGCTCTGGCACCGGAAAAAATGGCACCCGTCCAGCATTTTCCCAAACCCTCCTCCCTCAAGGGCCTGCAGGAATTCGTGGGAATGGTAAATTTTTACTATAGATTCATCCCCAGCACCGCCCGCATCATGCGCCCTCTTTTCGCGCTGATCGCGACAGAAGAGAAGACCCTGGCCTGGTCGGAGGCGGCAGACGAGGCCTTCACTGCAACAAAATGGGCCCTCGCAGAGGCAACTTTGTTGGTGCACCCGCTCCCGGAAGTGCACACGGCGCTCTCGGTCGACGCTTCCGCCACAGCGGTCAGTGGAGTACTGGAACAGTGGCTGGACGGGCAGTGGTGCCCGCTGGCCTTTTTCAGTGAGCAGTTGCGGCCACCGGAGCTTAAATACAATGTGTTCGACTGGGACCTCCTGGTGCTGTTCCTGGCCATTCGCCACTTCCGATACTTCTTGGATGGCAAAATTTTCACCGCTTTTACTGATTACAAGCCCCTCACCCAAGCACTGGCTATGGCCAAGGACCCCATGGTCGGCCAGGCAACAGCGCCACCTGTCCATCGTGTCAAAATTCACGACAGACATCCGGCACAGGGCGGGCAAGGACAATGTGGTCACAGATATGCTCTCCTGCCTGGCCATCAGCACACTAGCTCCCGGCCTCAACTACGCACAACTAGTGCAGGCCCAGCAGCATGACGCCGAAACTCAAGCTCTCCAGACCACCATCTCAGGTCTCCAGCTCAAGGAGATCCAGCTTCCTGACTCCACCCAGCCGCTGCTCTGCCACACCTCTACCGTGCCCGGTAGGAGTTGAGGGCCAGGGTCGTCAGCTCTATCCACGATCTCGCCCACCCCTCGGTAAAAACTACCGTGTGAATGGTGGCGCAGCGATTCATCTGGCATGGCCTCAAGAAGGGGGTGGCAGTGCTAACCCGCAACTGCATCAGGTGCCAGACGTCTAAAGTCCACAGGCACATGCAGGCCCCGTTCAACATTTCGACTCGGCAACGTGAAGGTTCCAGCATATCCACGTGGATGTCGTGGGTCCCTTGCCGGTGTCCAGGGAGCCGCGGTACCTGTTTAACATGGTGGACAGAGCAACCAGGTGGCCGGAAGCCATCCTAGTCCGTGAGGCGTCAGCAGACACGTGTGCTCGCCAGCCAGTGCTTAAAGGGGAGAGCTGAATATGAATAAAAACTGTCATTAGCGACTTTCGGTGTGGCAGCAGTGATTTCCTTCAGCTCCTGCAAGCGCCACAGTACCTCATATTTCTATCAAATGAGATAATATTGGCGACTTATATGGGAGTAGAAATTTAGTATTCCATTTATAAACAAATTGATCCCTTCTATTTTCATTAATTCTCCCTGGCCCTGCACTCGAGATTTCAGATATAGTGTCAGAGTACATACATGACATCACATAAAACCCAGAGATTCTTTTTTCTGTATTACCACTTAATGGTCATGCAAAAAAAACTGTACTTAGCGTACACATGTAAAATAAAGAACTGTAAACAGATAACAAATGTAAACAAACTGACTATGCATTACAGGGAGAATTTTTAAAAATCAATAAAGTGCACAAAAGTCCTTTAATGAGTCCCTGATTGAGTTTGTCGTTGAGATGTCTGATGGTGGAGGAGGAGCAGTTGTTCCGGAACCTGATGGTGCGAGTCTTGTGGCACCTATACCCCTTTCCTGATGGCAGCAGCAAGAACAGAGCATGTGCTGGGTGGTGTGGATCCTTGATGATTGGTGCTGCTCTCCGATTGCAGCGTTCCCTGTAGATGTTCTCGATGTTGGGGAGAGTTTTGCCTGTAATGTCCTGGGCTGAGTCCACTAGCTTTTGCAGGGCTTTATACTCAGCGGTATTGGTGTCCCCAGACCAGACTGTGATCCAATTGGTCAGCACATTTTTCACCACACATCTGAAGAAATTTCCCAGGTTTCTGGGGTCATGCCAAACTTCTGAGAAAGTAGCGGCATTGGCATGCTTTCTTCACAATGCCATTAGTATGATGGGTCCAGGTCCAATCCTCTGAGATTAGTGACTCCTAGGAACTTACACTTGCTCACCCTCTCCACCTCTGATCTCCCAGTGATCACTGGATCGTACACCTCTGGCTTTCCCTTCCCAAAGTCAACAACCAGCTCCTTAATTTTGGTGACAATGAGTGCAAGGTTGTTGTTGGTGCACCATTCAGCCAAGTTTTGAATCTCTCTCCTTAACGCCGACTCATCCCCTTCTTTTATACAACCCACTATCGTGGTACCGTCGGCAAATTTGTAGATGGTGTCATTGTCAAACAGTAAGTAGAGCAGGGGGCAAAGAACGCAGTCCTGTGGTGTTCCGGTACTGATGGAGATTGTGGAGGAGATTTTCTTGGCCATCCTCACTGATTGTGATCTGGAGGTGAGGAAATCCACGATCCAATTACACAGTGGGGTGGAGTCCCAGGTCTTGGAGATTGCTGATCAGTTTTGAGGATATGATGCTGTTAAATGCTGAACTGTAGTCGATAAAGAGCAAGATGGAATATAGGAATGAGACAGTTGATTGGTATTCAAGATTCCTTTATTGTCATGTAATGACATGTAATATTATACGAAATTGCCTTCTGCCTGCTGAAAGGCAGAGTTGCCATTAGAGTCACCCAGAGCTCCTAACAGTACAAGACAACGAGAAGGAAAAGAGTCCCTTCAGAAACATTGTCCATGGATTCGCCTCCAACACTCCCGTCCGATCTATCAGCAACCTGAGCTCCAAGATCAAACCTCTGACACAATCAGGAAATCTTCAGCACCCAACGCCCTTCAGGAGCCATTCTTGCACCCTCTCAAATCCCGGGACTGATACCTGGTTCCCCTGGGCCAGTCCCAGCATCGCGCAGATCATGCCCCCCCCACCACAAACACAAGTCACCCACAGTCTGCATGCATCCCTCAGCCGCTGAGTCCTTCGCTGATCCATCACTGTGGTCACAGTCCCGTGGTGTCCTTCAGCCACTGAGCTCCTCACTGGTCTCCTGCCATGATCACTTTCCCTCTAGGGTCATCTCCTCTGCCATGGTATCTTACCTACTTTTACCAAGACCCCATGTATTGGCACCATCAACAACTCTCACTGCATCAGGAAAGAGGCTAAAATATTAAATGACTCAACCCACCACAGTCACAAACACTTCCCTCCCCCCACAAAATTCCATCAGGCAGAAGATGTATGTACTGAGAACAGAACATGTCTTGTGCTCTCTGAGCTTCAGTATCTACGAAAAATAAGCAATTTTTAAAAAAACTGCTAGTAAAGATAATGGACATTATTCAATTATGTACATTTCCACCATTACTCTCACTTATCCTGCTGCTTCTAAGATTCTATTTTGACCACCATGGCATCGGTACTGCAATTGTTTCTGAAATGGTCTTTTAATTACATTTCCTGCAATATCATTTCCATCTTTCTGGCAGCACGGTTAACATAGCGGTTAGCACAATGCTTTCGCTGCATCAGCGATCGGGATGGGAGTTTGAATCCGGCACTATCTATAAGGAGTTTGTATGTTCTCCCCATGTTTGTGTAGGTTTTCCCAGGGGGCTACGGTTTCCTCCCGCTGTTCAAAAATGTACGGGGGTTGTAGGTCAACTGGGTGCAATTGGATGGCGCGGGCTCATGGGCCAAAAAGGCCTGTTTCCGTGCTGTATATTTAAATTGAAAATGTTTACATTGAAGAAATTTTTTTTAATTTAAATTTTCCAGTGCAGATGGAAAACAAGAATATATATTGGCACGCGGAGCAGCATCCCGGCTACAAAATGCAAACTTAATAGTTTAAGTAATGAGGCAACTGCAATTTAAATGCACCACCTACATGCAAAGTGAGCCTTCATTGACATGATGGGCTTGGTTAAGATAGCATCAAATAATCTTTCCAGCCCAACCAAAATAGAAAATTGCACACACAACAGCAGAACCGCATCATGTTCGTGATTATTTCATCTTTAAAATTAATTAATGGCTTTGAGAAATAAAAAGTGGACTAGGTCATCATTGATCAGCATGGTTGTGGGTGATTTGCAGTATAACCTCACTCAAAGCCAAAGGATAGCACTGGGCAAACGCAACACACCACCAGAGAAAGGAGTGAGCAGCAGAGGTGGGGAACAGCTGGAAAAAACACACACACACAAAAGCAGTGGGAGTTGGAACACAATAGGGGAAGGAGGATGGGATCCAGCACAGAATGACAGGAAATCAGTACTGACAACACATGGGCTGGAGAAGTAGAGATTTTAAATATGAATCCTTGAATAACTGCATGATTGATCTGTTTAATAGCACCAGGAAGGCCAACGATTGTATTTTTACAATCAGAAAACTCATCTGCTCAGTCAGAAAAACATTTCTTCAAAACACAGAACAAAACCTTAACGAGGGACACAAAGACCAATTCAGCACCAATACCATTAACAAGGCAGCACAAACTACAATTCTACACATTTCTGTTCCTGATTGCTAAATTAGGTTAATTTGGCAAACTGTGTCAAAATATCAAGTCATCTGAGCTTCATGGCAATTGCTGGAAGCACTATTCATAACATATTACAACTTTAAACAAGCCAATATCGTGGTGCCATGGCTCAAAGCAGTGCTTGTACTGGGTCGATTGGCAGTCAGCAACACATTTAACTCAATCTTTGGAACTAATAAAGTTATAATTAGCACTGGAAAATGGCATTTTGAAATTCAGAACCAGAATTTATTCTCATGAACATGTCACAAAATTTGTTGTTTTGCGGCAGCGTCACAGGTGCAAATATTATTATAATTTATTTTTTTTTAATAAATTAGTGCAAAAAGAAGAGAAAGTGAAGTAGTGTTCTGTGGATAATTGTCCATTCAGAAATCTGATAACGTGAAAGAAGCTGTTTTTGTACCATTAGGTGTTCATCTCCAGGCTCCTGTACCTCCATCCTGATGGCAGCAGTGAGAAGAGGACATGGCCTGGGTGGTGAAGGGCCTTGAAGACGAGGCTGCTTTCTTGAGACACTGCTTCTTATAGAGGTCCTCAATGAAATGAGGACAGGTGCTCGTGATGTCATTGCCCAAGTTTACAACTCTGTATTGCCTTTTCTTGTCCCATGCATTGGCACTTCTATACCAAACAGTGATGTAACCAGTCAGAATGCTCTCCATCTTAAATATACAAGTTTTTCGGTGATCTACCAAATCTCCTCAAATTCTTCATGATCGCATCAACATGGAGGCCCCAAGATTGTTCTTCAGAGAAGCTGACCCCAGGAATTTGAAGGACTTTCAAAACTTGTACAAGCCTTAACTTTCAGTCTTGCAACACAAGTTCCACAGAATGACCTATAAAGATCTTGTCCGGTGACAGTTAGAAATAAAAGTTCTCATCATGGCTCTCTGATGAAAGCAGATGGAAGACTGTGCTCAAAGCATTAAGGAAGAATAACAAATTTGTCCACCATTTGACAGAATATTTAATCATTCCTTCAAATATTTCAGAAATATTTAAAACATCCTTATCCGCAGGTGAGGTGATGGAGGATTAGAGGGTAGCCCAAGTTGTTCCATTGTTTAAAAATGCTCCAAAAGTAAACCAGGAAATTACAGGCTGATGAGCCTGACGTTAGTAGTAGCTAAATTACTGGTGGGTATTCTGAGAGATTGGGTATATAAGTATTTGGTCAGCGTGGTAGGTCATGTTTAACGAATCTCAGTTTTTTTTTGGAGAATGCCAAGAAAGTAGATGAAAAAAAGGCTGTGGATGTTGTCCACATGGACTTTAAAAAGGCCTTTAACAAGGTCCCACATGGGAGGCTTGGGCGCTCCTGTTGGAGCTCTGCGCAGAACAGCGGCTTGTCATTACAAACACCCTTTTTCAGCAGAGGGACAGCCTGAAGACTACCTGGATGAATCCCCGATCCAAACACTGGCACCTCCTGGACTACGTCCTGGTGCGAGAAAGAGACAAACGAGATGTGCTCCACACCAGGGTCATGCCCAGCGCGGAATGCCACACTGACCACCGGCTGGTTCGCTGCAAGCTCAAACTTCACTTCAAGCCAAAGCCCAGGAACAGTAAAGCCCCCAGAAAGAGGTTCAATGTTGGAAACCTGCAGTCAGACGAAATGAGAGGAAACTTCCAGGCAAACCTCAAAGCAAAGCTCGAGGATGCAATCCACCTCACGGACTCGTCCCCTGAAACCCTCTGGGATCAGCTGAAGACTACCATACTGCAATCCACTGAAGAGGTACTGGGCTTCTCGTCCAGGAAAAACAAGGACTGGTTCGACGAAAACAGCCAGGAAATCCAGGAGCTGCTGGCAAAGAAGCGAGCTGCCCACCAGGCTCACCTTACAAAGCCATCCTGGCCAGAGAAGAAACAAGCCTTCCGTCGCGCATGCAGCCATCTTCAGCGCAAACTCCGGGAGATCCAAAATGAGTGGTGGACTAGTCTCGCCAAACGAACCCAACTCAGCGCGGACGAGGCTCTAAAGGCTGTGTACGGCCCCTCACCCCAAGTCCAAAGCCCGCTGCGCAGCTCAGATGGCAAAGTCCTCCTCAGCGACAAGATCTCCATCCTCAACCGATGGTCAGAACACTTTCAATCTCTTTTCAGTGCCAACCACTGAGTCCAAGATTCCGCCCTGCTCCAGCTCCCTCAACAGCCCCTAAGGCTAGAGCTGGATGAGGTCCTCACCCGAGAAGAGACATATAAGGCAATTGAACAACTGAACAGTGGCAAAGCAGCAGGTATGGATGGAATTCCCCCCAGAGGTCTGGAAAGCTGGCGGCAAAACTCTGCATGCCAAACTGCAATGAGTTTTTCAAGCTTTGCTGGGACCAAGGAAAACTGCCTCAGGACCTTCGTAATGCCATCATCATCACCCTGTACAAAAACAAAGGCAAGAAATCAGACTGCTCAAACTACAGGGGAATCACGCTGCTCTCCATTGCAGGCAAAATCTTCACTAGGATTCTCCTAAATAGAATAATACCTAGTGTCGCCGAGAATGTTCTCGCGCTTTCGCGCAAACAGAGGAACTACTGACATGGTCTTTGCCCTCAGACAGCTCCAAGAAAAGTGCAGAGAACAAAACAAAGGACTCTACATCACCTTTGTTAACCTCATCAAAGCCTTCGACACCGTGAGCAGGAAAGGGCTTTGGCAAATACTAGAGCGCCTCGGATGCCCCCCAAAGTTCCTCAACATGGTTATCCAACTGCACGAAAACCAACAAGGTCGGGTCAGATACAGCAATGAGCTCTCTGAACCCTTCTCCATTAACAATGGCATGAAGCAAGGCTGTGTTCTCGCACCAACCCTCTTTTCAATCTTCTTCATCATGATGCTGAAACAAGCCATGAAAGACCTCAACAATGAAGACGCTGTTTACATCCGGTACCGCACGGATGGCAGTCTCTTCAATCTGAGGCGCCTGCAAGCTCACACCAAGACACAAGAGCAACTTGTCCGTGAACTACTCTTTGCAGATGATGCCGCTTTAGTTGCCCATTCAGAGACAGCTCTTCAGCACTTGACGTCCTGTTTTGCGGAAACTACCAAAGTGTTTGGCCTGGAAGTCAGCCTGAAGAAAACTGAGGTCCTCCATCAGCCAGCTCCCCACTATGACTACCAGCCCCCCCACAACTCCATCAGGCACACAAAACTTAAAACGGTCAACCAGTTTACCTATCTCGGCTGCACCATTTCATCAGATGCAAGGATCAACAACGAGATAGACAACAGACTCACCAAGGCAAATAGCGCCTTTGGAAGACTACACAAAAGAGTCTGGAAAAACAACCAAATGAAAAACCTCACAAAGATAAGCGTATACAGAGACGTTGTCATACCCACACTCCTGTTCGGCTCCGAATCATGGGTCCTCTACCGGCATCACCTACGGCTCCTAGAATACTTCCACCAGCGTTGTCTCCGCTCCATCCTCAACATTAATTGGAGCGACTTCATCCCTAACATCGAAGTACTCGAGATGGCAGAGGCCGACAGCATCGAATCCACGCTGTTGAAGATCCAACTGCGCTGGGTAGGTCACGTCTCCAGAATGGAGGACCATCGCCTTCCCAAGATCGTGTTATATGGCGAGCTCTCCACTGGCCATCGTGTCAGAGGTACAAGGACTGCCTAAAGAAATCTCTTGGTGCCTGCCACATTGACCCCCGCCAGTGGGCTGATATCGCCTCAAACCGTGCATCTCGGCGCCTCACAGTTCGGCGGGCAGCAACCTCCTTTGAAGAAGACCGCAGAGCCCACCTCACTGACAAAAGACAAAGGTGGAAAAACCCAACACCCAACCCCAACCAACCAATTTTCCCCTGCAACCGCTGCAACCGTGTCTGCCTGTCCCGCATCGGACTTGTCAGCCACAAACGAGCCTGCAGCTGACGTGGACATTTACCCCTCCATAAATCTTCGTCCGCGAAGCCAAGCAAAAGAAAGAGAACATGGGAGGCTAGTTCAGAAGGTTCAGACACAAGGTACCCATGGAGAGGTTGAAAAATGGATTAGAAATTGCTTGAATGGGAGTAGTAGCGGATGATTGCTTCTCATTCTGGAGGCCTGTGATTAGTGGAGTGCCTCAGGGATCGATGCTGGGACCATTGTTGTTTGTTGTTTCTATCAATGATTTGGATGCTAATGTAGCAAAATGGATTAGCAGTTTTGCTAATGGCACTAAGATTGGAGGTGTTGTGTACAGAGAGGAAGGCTTTCAAAGTTTGTAGAGGAATCTGGACCAACTGGAAAAATGGGCGAGAAAGTGACAGATGGAATTTAATGCAGAAAAGTGGGAGGTGCTGCATTTTGGAAGAACAAACCAAGGTAGGACATGTACAGTAAATGGTAGGGCACTGAGGAGGAACAAAGGAACCTGGAAATTCAAATACATTATTCCCTGAAAGTGACATCACAGGTAGATAGAGATGCGAAGAAAGCTTTTGGCACCTTGGCCTTCATAAATCCAAGTATCGAATACAGGAGTTGGGATTTTAATGTGAAGTCGTACAAGACATTGGTGAGGCCAAATATGGAATATTGTGAGCAATTCTAATCGCCAAACTACAGGAAGGATATCAGTAAGATTGAGAGTGTAGAGAAGATTTACTCGGATGTTACTGGATCTTCAGGAATTGAGTTACAGGGAAAGATTAAATAGGTTATGACTTTATTCCTTGAAGTGTGAAATAATGAAGGGAGATTTGATAGAGATTTACATAATTATGACGGGTATAGTTAGAGTAAATGCGAATAGGCTCTTTCCACTTAGATTAGAAGAGACAAGTACAAGATGACATGGCTTTAGGGTGAAAGGGGAAAGGTTGGGGGGGGGGGGACTTCACTCAGAGAGTGATAGGAGTGTGGAACAAGTTGCCATCTGACATGGTAAATGCAGGCTCACTCAAGTTTTAAAAATAAACTGGATAGATATATGGATGGGAGAGATCTGGAGGGTTATGGAATGGGTGCAGGACAGTGGGACTAATGGTATGGTGCTTTCAGCACTGACTAGAAGGGCTGAATGGCCTATATTCTTTGTTGTAATGTTCTATGGTTCATTTTTACTTCATGTGTGGAGTGTTGAAATTGATGCAAGTTCAACATTCCTACATAGCATAATATTTTGTCAATTGCAAGCAAATTAGACTAGCAAGCACATTAGGCACTCTCTAGCACAACGCTTTTACAGCACGAGTGACCTGGGTTCAAATCGAGCGCTGTCTGTAAGGAGTTTGTTCGTTCTCTCCGTGTCTATATGGGTTTCCTTCCAGGTGATCCAGTTTCCTCCCAGAATATATGTGGATAATGTACCATGGACTTTTTACTGTGTACATCTCAATATTTTATTGTGCTCGACTTCTATTCTAATATTCTTATATTTATGTCAATGTGCCCCATGGTTCTGGAGAAACGCAATCTCACGAGCCTGGTATGAACGATAAATAAAGGTCATTTGACTCTAGCTTTTCAAAATGCATGGGGGTTGTCGGTTAATTGGGGAATTTGGGCTCTTGGTCTGGAAAAGCCTGTCACCGTGCTGTATGTCTATATCTAAAAAAAATCTAAAAATCAATTTCTAATTGAACACGTGTTCCAAAAGAAAACATCTACAGAAGAAATTCAACTGGTCAAGCAGCATCAGTAGGAGAAAAAGAATGTTTAAAACTTAATGAAGGTTCCTGACCTGAAACATCAACTATTCCCCTGCTCCCCCCCCCCCCCACCAACTGATGCCTGCTTGACCTGCTGTTCCTCCAGTGTTTGCTCCAGATTCCAGCATCTGTGCTGTCCTTGTGCCAGCATGACCTAAAAATTTAGCCTTCAAAAATAAAATTCATTCCAGTTGGACATCAATACTTACTTTTGATAATATTCAGCATGTCTGTTATCATGAATGACTTGTCATTCATTCCATTTTGCCTAGCCATATGGTGTGAAATGATTCAACAGCTAACCCTCATTAACAATGGATTATTGGTGATACACCTGCAATTGGATGATAGACAATACAAGCAGTTCTCTTCAGTGTGGCGCTTTCTGAAGTGAACTAAGGTAGGATATTTCATGTAATAAATGCAGAGATGTGATTATCTCTAAGACAACACAATTCAGATGAATTACAGGGCAATAATTTGATAACACCGAGCAATCAATTCTTTTCATTTTTAATTCCAATTTGATCAATTCCAACTCAAGTACCAATATTTCTACACGTGCCTCTTGCAATAAGCTATGTCCCTGAGTGGACTAACCTGCATAAGTTAAAACCTGAGCAGTTGAAAGCAGCGTATCTCAAAAACACCTCACAATACAAATGCATCATCAGTCAGGGCAATCATTTGATAACTGCCCCATTTAGCAATCAATTAGTTCCATATTTAACTCCAACTTAATCAATTCAAACAGAAGCAAAGTTGTTTCTTACACACGCTACTTGTAACACGATTTGGTGCCTGAGAGAACTAATCTGCACAAATTAAAGTATCAGCTACTGAAAGGGTTCGATTTCCCAATAGATATCTCGCATCCACATTGTTTATAAAAATAATTATGCCTCATTGCATTTAGCTATCGAACAGCTATTTAACAATAAGAATTATTAACATGCATAACCAAAGGTTGTGAGCTCACTTCCCATTCCAACGATTCAAATGATGAGGACTTCTCAGTTTAACCACTGCCATGGTTACAGAGTATTTCAAAACCAACTTTCATTTGGAAAGGTTTCATCTGGGTTTTTTTTTTAAAACCACCAGAATGATTAGATTGATCAAAATTTCTAGCACAAATTGGTTTGAGAAAAAAAAGGAAATTCCAAAGCACCCCTTGATGGCTTCAGGCCTAGTTCTGATTTTCCATTTTGTGCTGAGTTAGCTATTCTCAAGCCAAAAAGAGGGAGATCTGCTCTATTTGGCCTCTGTGCTTGAATGAAATATGGGGAACAAAAAAAAGCAGCTTGGCTCCCTGTTCGGAGGGAGGGGAACAGATGGCAGATGAGAAAAGGGACAGGGCTCAGCTTTGATATTGCCCAAGTGATTCAATATCCTGCTAACTGAAGCCATATCCTCACAAGTTGCTCGGGGAAAAGGGGGAGGGGGGGAAATGTTTCAAGAGATGTTGGGAGAGGGGAAAAAAACACCACGTTCAATGGAGATATTGCACACTGATCAATTTCACCTACTTCAATTAACAAGGACTCAATACTTTCAGGAGAGCAGAGAAATTAGCAAAAAAAGAACAAAAGTGATAGACGTTGCCATCTGTTCAGTTCCTCAGCAACACCAAGGTGTTAGGAATACATTTGGGAACATGAAACAAAAAGCTGAAATCAGTCAAAATCTGCAAAAAGAAAGCTTTTCATTTTATTGTCATTTTAAACAATTTTGTGGTATATATAATCAAAATTAATAATTTATCAAGCTTAAAGGAATACTGCAGTGCTTGCAGAGTTCAGTAACAGGACCACTGCTTTTCTTATTGTTCATTATATGACTTGGGTGCAGTGGAGCATAATTTTGAAACTTGCAGATGGCATAAAATTGGTGAACTCAAAGGTAAAAGATCAAGAAAATATGGTAGGCCAGCAGAAAGGGGGACAGGTTTCAAAAGATAGTGCTTCACTTGGGTCAAAAGGAAGAAAACAAATAGAGTGCTTAATTCTAAAAGGGTACAAGGACAGCAAACCCCAGGCCCTTATCTGCAGAATTTCTTGGTGTCAGAGCATAATGAGAAAATTAAACAGCATTCGGGACACTACCCTTTTCTTTCAGAGATAAGGAGCCATTGAAAAATATTTGAGTTATCACTGAATTAACAGAGTTCTGGCTGCCACATCTTTGCAAATTTAACTGGGGTGCAGAGTATGGACAAGCCCACAGGTGAGCATATGATGTACTTGGCTATATATGGATTACTCGGCTCAGCACGTGTTCTTACTGAAGAAAAGATGTTAATACATTGAAATTTAAGGCATTACCGCAAATGAAAATTAGGTAATTTTTAGTCACAACAGTCTGAGGAACTTGTGAATTGAATTTTTTTTTAAAGGGAAAAGTAGATTCTTGGTAAGTACAGGTTTATACTGAGTAGACCAATAAGCAGCCAGAATGTGCTGGCTGTGGGGCAAATGGACACTTATTCTTTGATAAGATTGTGGCTTGGGACATTTACTACATCGATAGCCACAACGTAAACTGAAACAGGCATTAAAGATTTCTCACCTGGTTCACATTTTACAAGGTTGATTTCTGATTTAAATAGACAGCATTTTAAAAAGCACAATTTGTGATCGTGCGAATGGGATGACAATACCAAGAATACCATTATCTCTGTTGCCAGATTTGACATTATGCTGACAAATCCTGTTGGCACCAAATTCCTCCCAAATGATAGAATTTATTGTCTACAAGGGAGAAATTGTGCAATGCTGGGCAAATTAAGAAAAACCCACAATTCAATCTCTGGAACTTAAAGAACAAGTTTTAAGAGTTGAAATGTATTAGAGATCTAGTACCAGCTAATGAAGGCTTAAGATAGGGGCTGCAAAACTCAGAACTTCTGAATCATTTTTGCTGGATTTTTGGATGGGATGAAAGATGATTGTTATGCAAAACACAACTCTTCCAAATACACAAATAACAATAGTTTAATATCTAAGAAATGGGACAGCTAAAATCTGCACAATACACAAACATACTGGAGAAACTTTGTAGGAGAGGCAGCATCTATAGGTAGCGAGTGGTAACCAGCCTTTCCAACCTGAGCCCTTGGTCAAGGTTTGAGGGAAAAGCAGGTAAGCATCTAGATAAAATGGTTGGCGGGGGGGGGGGGGGGGGGGAGGAAGAGGAGAGTAAGGAAGAAGGGGCAGGGGAGAGGCACATGCCAACTGCCAAGAGGTCCTAGGTGAGAGGGCAGAAGAGAAGATAGCTGAGGCAATAGGGAGAGGAGTAAAGCTCTCTGAATTGAGAGGGAAGGGGATGAGAAGCTGGAGAAAAGGAGACAGGGAAAGAGAGAGATGGGGTGGGGGGGTAATGGAAACTGGAGGTCGATGCTAATGCCATCTGGTTGGAGAGTGCCCAGACAGAATATTAGGTGTTGTAATATTCAATATGAGCACATTCCAACCAGATGGCACTACCATCGATTTCTCCAGTTTCTGTTAGACTCCACCATCTCTTTCCCTATCCCTCTGTCTCCTTTCCTCCAAGTAATCCACCACCTTCCCTCTCCTATCAAAGAGCTGTCCCTTCTTTGTTACCTCAACTTTTCTCTCTTCTGCCCTCCCACCCATATCCACCCAAGACCTGTTAGCCTGCTCTTCTCCCCCTGCTCCCTCACATTTTTAAACATGCTCTGGCCTGCTTTTTGCTCATGATGAAGGACTCAGCCCTGAAACATTTCTTACCCTATGCTTCCTATCAATGCTGCAAGACCTGCTGAGTTTCTCCAGCACTGCAATCTGACAATCTGCAGACTTTCTGGTTCATCCAGCTAAACTTTGTCCTTGATCAACAGGTCCTGGTGATAATCATCTTCACTCATAAAAAAGGGTCGAATTTTTGTTAAGACTCATCATACAAGTAAAATTGTTTCTCAGTTAACAGTGTCGTTTCATTCTTTTCTTTCAAATAACGGTTCATGCGACCTCAGCATGAATTTTAGTTTACGCACCTTAACTGTTAAGTGTATATGAATTTTAAAAATCACAAAGCAACTGAGCAGTAAATACTTTCAAAGTCTGATTTCTTTGAACAAATTCATTTATCCATTTAGCACAAGGTCCACTAGAAGATCATTAGTGCAATTGAATTAGCCTGAGATGACATTCTGCATTATTAAACTCAAATCCAATCAGTAGACACCAGGGCTGGAGAGACTGGGTGGATCCAAAAATATTAAAAATAATTAAAATTCAGTACATCATTGAGAATTTAAATCAAGAGGACCAGACTATATAGACCCACTGCCAGAAAACCTTAGACTTCAACTTGGGAAGGAAACATTATTTATGACTTCTGCTTAATTCCCAGAATCATACTGGAACTCAAAATGATCATCCACAAGCCAAGACCAGTTAACAATTGCATTAGGAATCTGAAAAGCTGTGGTAATTTGAAAACGTTGGTTGCTATAATAAACTATTTAGACTTTTGGGCAATAATTGACTAAAAATTACATTAACCTTATCAGAACTGAAATTAAAGAATCCCTCCTGGATGCAAGGTATGGAATAAGTTTGGAAACTAGATCCTAGGCCAGAAATCAGGTGAAATATTAAATAGCATTCCTGGCTCAAAGGCACAAAAGGGCTGTTCTTTGCACATTTCTTTGCAAGGGATAAAGTTCTGATAAGGTCATCCAATCTCGAGCAGAAAATGGCATATTTTAAGCTTATGAGGGAAAGCAAAGGCCATTCAGGGTTTTGAGATGTTTCAGAATTTGGTTTGAGTTCTGATAAAAGTACAGAAGTCAGCTTGTGCACACCAAGGTAAAATGCTCATACAAACCCTCCAGGAGTCTACAATTTATTTAACAAATAATATTTATTTTACTAAATGCATAGTCTACTCACTTCTATCGTTTGTTTGCATGTGTGGTATGTCTATACGGGTTTGCAGTGTGTTGCACCGAGGACCAAAGAACACTGTTTCGTCAGGTTGTACTTGTACAAATTGGATGATAAACAAACTTGAACTTGAATTTGAAAATAACCCAATAATTTCTTTTACTACTGATTGTGGCAGGATATACATTGGCTGGGGCAATAAATAAAAGCCATCCTACTCTGAGACACTTTGATTTATTTGCCTACTTAAGAAGATAATATAGGATTCCAAGTGTTATTCTGTTCTCAGCACATCCAATAAATTAGAAACTTTTATTCGTACACTTTATTTCTCCCCCCCTCCCTCAGCATTTACATTCAAAGGCATTCAATATGACAAAATATTTGTATTTCATTGTTTAGAAAGCATCAAAATTAATCAGAACAGAGATGAATGAAAGAAAGCTGATAAATATTTCTAATGTAATTAAAAGAACTATTTTGGAAAAGCTCAAATAACCTTACAAAAAGTTCCAGCCAAATCTATTCACTAGCCTGTAAATAGTGAGGGGCGAAAAGTTTAGGGGAAACGACAGGGATAAGTTTTCTATAGAGAGTAATAGGTGCCTGGAGTGGTGCTGGAGGCTGGAACAATAGGGATATTAAAACGCTCTTAGGCGTGTGGATGCAAGAAAAGTAGAGGATTATGGGTATGTGGTGGAGAAGGCTTACTCTGTTAAGCAGGTTTCTATGGGTCGGCACAATGTCATTTGCCGAAGAGCCTGTTATGTTTTAAATGTGCCAGCTTTTTAAAACTCCAACCTCAAAGCAGACAAGAATATCAACTATGGTCTTAAAGTGTAATCTGCTCAGGTGTCAGTAAAAGATTAATCTTAGAGAAAGATGACAGGAAAATCATGGCCAATAAGAAACAATGCAACATTTCACACACAAATTAAGTTTCCCGTGTATTTTACAAATATACAGCTTTAAATAATTCTTCAACATTTAAACATGTAATAGTGTTACGGTATTCAGATGGTTTTAAAATAGGGACCATGAGGTATCAGATATTTAGGAAATTGAAACCATTCAACGAAAGAACAATCATTTTGAATCTGTGTAATTATTCTGACACTTAACATAGTTATGCATTTACTCCTTAAATTACTTAGAAACAAGTGAAGCATCTGATGTCAAGGAAAAAAAAACTCAAAAGAAACAACTGGGGAAATGTTCTCTCAGATCAGTTGTTGCTTTCATTAGTTCCAATGTCTAAGCATTTGACATTGGACAAATTCAATTCTCATTAAAATTTCTCCAAGTGAAAGTGAGAAGACCATTCAGCACATTTTGTAGAATTAAGATCCTCACAATTTATCTGCTCTGAATATTTACAATACAGCGTAAAAACAATTGAAATGATAACCATAATAATCCAAAATGTACACATTGCAGATAGTTTTTCCTCAAAAATAAACTTTATGCAACAATAAAAATATGTACAAAGGGAAACCATGCAAAGTCTTTTCATACTGTCATATGTCACATTGACCACCGCCAGTGGGCTGATATCGCCTCAAACCGTGCATCTTGGCGCCTCAGTTTGGCGGGCAGCAACCTCCTTTGAAGAAGACCGCAGAGCCCACCTCACTGACAAAAGGCAAAGGAGGAAAAACCCAACACCCAACCAACCAATTTTCCCCTGCAACCACTGCAACCGTGTCTGCCTGTCCCGCATCGGACTTGTCAGCCACAAACGAGCCTGCAGCTGACGTGGACATTTACCCTCTCCATAAATCTTCGTCCGCGAAGCCAAGCCAAAGAAGATTCATATATACATTCCATTTCTGTACATTGTAACATTAATCCTCTAATATGCTACACAGCACCACCCCACTAATATGGTCCCCATGCAGTTACTCTCCTCCACCCCTCCCTCCCCCATTGCTTGATAGGCTTTCCCAGCCCTCTCAATGCCTGGTTACAGAAGGACTCTAGATTGTAGGCTTTCCCCACAAAGCCCTTGCAATGGCCATACCAAGCCTCAGTACATCGCTCAGCATGCAACTCCTGGCCCTGAATTGTGCCAGTCAGCAGCATTCCTTCACTGACATCTCACTGTGCTGAAGGACAGACCAAAGACGGTCTTTAACCGAATTGACGATCTTCCAGCAGCTCTGAATGTCCATCTCTATATGTGTCCTTGGGAACAGCCCACAAATCAAATAATCCTCTATTCCACTGCTGCCAGGGATGAACCATTAAAAGGACTTTGCATTCTTCTCCAAACACTCTTAGCAAATCCACAATCTGCAAAGAGGAGGTTGGTGATGTTTTCCGCCCCATCGCAGTCATCTTGAGGTGTTGCTCGGGGTGATATTTCGATGGTGCAGGAAGGATCTGACCCAGACGTCTCCTCTCACCACCAGCCAAGCCAAGTCCTGGTGCTATTTCATGAGTTCTGGTGATGATGCACTCTGCCAGATGACTAGTCAGTCTGCTCAGGATACCACCCCACAGTAGCCATCGAGTTCTTGTCCCTTGTAGGACATGCTGATCTCTGACTGACTTGTTGCTGAGTGTCCAGAAAAACTTTTCCAAAGTAGATAAGGTCTTGCGGGCAATTTGCAACTGACTGAAACATTTTGAGGCTCTTTCCCACCAGATAGCATTAATATCAACTGCCCCAGTTTCTGTTAAAACCCCTCTCCTGGGTCTCTCTTTCCCTATCCCTCTGTCTCTTTTCCTCAACTTCCCAAATCCCTTCCGTCTCCATCATCCCCACATCATTTCTCAGCTTTTTTTCCTTTTCTACACTCCCACTTATCTCCATACATGGCAAATGCACTACAATGTGGATAAATGTGAGGTTATCCACTTTGGTCATACAAACCGGAGGGCAGATTACTATTTGAATCGCAATAGAGATGGGGAAGTGCAGAGAGACCTAGGGGTACTTGTACACCAGTCTCTGAAGGCGAGCATGCAGGTACAGCGCAGGTAAAAAGGCAAATGGTATGTTGGCCTTCATATCAAGAGGGTTTGAGTATAGGAACAAGGATACCTTACTGCAGCTGTACAGGGCCTTGGTGAGACCCCACCTGGAGTATTGTGTCCAGTTTTGGTCACCTTATCTAAGGAAGGATGTTCTTGCAATGGAGGGAGTGCAGACGCGATTCACCAGGCTGATACCTGGAATGGCAGGAATGACTTATGAGGAAAGATTGCGCAAATTGGGATTGTACTCGCTGGAGTTTAGAAGATTGAGAGGGGATCTCATAGAGACCTATAAAATTCTGGCAGGACTGGTCAGAATGGATGCAGATGGGATGTTTCCAAGGATGGGAAAATCCAGAACCCGGGGCCATGGTTTGAGGATAATAGGCAAACCATTTAGGACCGAGATGAGGAGGAATTTCTTTACCCAGAGGGTGGTGAATCTGTGGAATTCATTGCCACAGAGGGCAGTAGAGGCAGGTTCATTGAATATATTTAAGAGGGAATTATATTCTTCAGTATAAGGGAATTAGGGGTTACGGAGAGAAGGCGGGGACGGGGTACTGAACTTTAAGATCAACCATGATCTCATTGAATGGCGGAGCAGGCTCGAAGGGTCGAATGACCTACTCCTGCTCCTATCTTCTATGTTTCTATGTTTCTATGCATGACCTGCTGACCTGTGCTCTTCCCCCTCCCTCCCTATTTTATTCAGGTGCCTGCTTGACCAACCTTGACTAAGGGCTCAGGCCTGGAATGTTGGTATCCCTCACTTCTGAGATATGCTGTGTGACTGCTGAGTTTCTCCAGCATATTTGAATATCTATTTTAGTGTAGGTTATTTCTGTTTTTGTTTATACGGGGTCAGACTCAGATTCAAAACTCAATCACACACAAAAAGCCAATTTACTGTTGTGAGTAGGTCCTGCATTATTTAAATTGACAACGTTTTTCCCCCATGCTCAAAGAGAGAAAGATTATGAGAAAGCCAACTATTGAAAAATATTTCAGCAAGCAACTTAACTAACTTATCCACAATAAAATTGTCTAAGGGATATTCAAAAAAAAAAAAGACACTGCATTGATCAAAGGAACTCCTAATCCATCTTCTCAGTTCAATCAATAGTAGACTAATCTCATACCTCCTGCTCTTTAAATCAGACCAAAATGTTGTAGAAACCAATACAAGGTAATCATCTAGATATCTTCAACGAAGGGCTCAGGCCCAAAACGTTGGTTATACATCCTGCTGGACCCACTGTCTTTGCTTCTGTCCCATCACCTATAGATTCACTTGTTTCACTTTATCTATAGGCTGTTTTATAGAGGAAACTGTAAAGGCAGATTTCTCTACCCTCACATCGCTGAACGTACCTCCATAAATCCACCACACGCGCTTCCAAGACGCCTAATCTGATCCTTTCTTGGCTGGTCGCACAGGTGGAGCCCTCCAGCACACACCATAAATTAAAGCGGCTGGTTCGATGTGGGTTGATGATGTCACGATGACACCATCAGTCCACAACCCAGGACCCAGTCATTGTAGCAGTAACACAAGTGCTGGAGGTCAGAGTCCCTGACGTGCCAGAGCCAGACAGAAGGATCAATGGCCAACTTCGTTACCCATAATTCCCCACACAGCTGGAACCGCTCTGCGTTTTCCAGAGCAGTTCCAGCGGCATGAGGCCTTATGGGTAATGAAAACGACCATTGCTCCCCATGAATGTATGCCATCGTGTTGACGGGCGGTGCTACAGCACGAGCCATCCTGCCTCCATCAGCTCTGAAGGATGCACAAGGTGCCGCTTTTCATAAAAACAACGCAGCAGCAGTCTTTTAGGCCTTCTATTTAAAAGTACACATTTTTCTCTGCCAATGGAGCCGGCCTCAAAATGGCACCCCTCCATAAAACACCCAAAGTGGTTCAAACTCTTTGCAACGAGTACAATGTTAATTGTGAAGTGAGTATTATATATCAAAATTAAGGAGAAATCAATACAAAATATTTCAATCATAGCATCTGCAATTCCATGGCATTCATATGTCTGCCAATAGATTTCAGATTTATTGTCAGGGTACATCACAGAAAACCAAGATTCCTTTTTCCTGCAGGCACGGCAGAATTACATCTAATTCCAAAAAATAAACTGAACACAGCATAAACATGTAAACAAAGAAGTGTTCACAGGTAATGAATATAAACAAACTGACTGTGCAAGACAGAGAGAACAAAGAAAGTCAATAAAGTGCTCAAGAATCCTTAAACTAGTCTCTGATTGAGTTTGTTGTTGAGGAGTCTGATGGTGGAGGGGTTGCAGCTGTTCCTGGAACCTGATGGTCCAAGTCTTGTGGCACTTGTACCTCTTTCCTGAGAGCATCAGCAAGAACAGAGCGTGTGCTGGGTGGTGTGGGACATTGATGTTCTCTAATGGCAGCATTCCTTGTAATTGTACTCAATATTGGGGAGGGTTTGCCTTTGACATCCTTTTGGAAGTCTTTATACCCAGAGGTATTGATGTTCCTATATCAGAGTGTGATATACTTTCCACCACACCTCTGTAGATATTTGCCAGGGTTGATGGTGTCATACCAAGCCTCCGCAAACTTACGTGCTTTCTTCATGGCGCTATTGGTGTGATGGGGCCAGGAAAGATCCTCACAGATAGTGACCCCCAAAAAACTTTAAATATGCTCCCCTCTCCACCTCTGATCCCCCAATATTCATCACAAATGCATCTTTCAGGACGAGATAGTCAAAAAGGGCCAATTTTTTTTTATTGTACAGCTCAAGCCAATTTCTATTCATATTTTCAATATTTATTTTTATATCATAATGCATTAAATTACAGTACGACTCCGATTATTGAAAATGAATTCTCCGAAATCCTCAGTTATCCAAAATTTTGGGAGTTGAACTGAGCGTCGTCCCCCCTCTCCCCCCCCCCCACGGGCTGCCAGCACGAGCACGCCGCCCACCCCCCCACCCAACCCCAGGCTGCTGGCATGAGCATGGGTGGCCAGCATTTTTTTTGTTGAGAATTAAACATTTTAATACTTAAAAAGCCTTCCCTTGTTGCTTGTTGTTGCTTAAACACTGTTACAAGTGATTTGCTCTTGCTACTGGGCTGTTTTTTTTAAAAATGACTTCTCCGAAAAAACGGTTATTTGAAATAAGCCTGGTCCTGACCATTTCGGATAATTGGAGTTGTACTGTAATACAATAGTGCAATTATAGAAAATGACCTGGAGTAGATTTTTTTTAATTGGACCCGACTTCAAGAACTGGCTTATGAACAGGTCTCAGGAAAAAACCCTTACATCATCCAGGGACTGCCTGTGTGGCTACATTTTCTTCAGACACCCTGAGAGCAGTTGTGTGCATTAGTGGACTTGCACAAGGACAAAAATTGCAACGCAGCCAGAGCTGCTGCAACAGCAATGCTGCCGTGGATCAGGGAGGGCAGGGAGCAGAGACACTGTGCTTCCCCCACAGGGTCATGCCACCCAGTCCTACTGCCAATGGTTCTGTACAGGCTTTAACTTTTTTTTTTATAAATGACCTGGTTGAAGAAGTGGAAGGATGGGACAGTAAGTTTGTGGATGATACAAGGTTGGAGGAGTTGTGGATCGTATTGAAGGTTGTTGAAGGATATACAGGATGCAGAGTTGGGCAGAAAAGTTGCAGATGCAGTTCAATCAGGTTAAGTGTGAGGTGATGCATTTTGGAAGGTCAAACAAAGGCTGAGCACAGGGTTAACGGTCAGATATTTAACAGTGGAAGAACAGAGAGACCTTGGGATCCAGATCCATACATCTCTCATGGTTACCGCACAGATTGATAGGATTGTTAAGGTCAATGGATTGCGAGACTTCATTAGTTGAGGGATTGAGTTCAGAGATTGAGAGGTCATGTTGTAGTTCTACAAACCTCTGGTGAGATCACATTTAGAATCTTGTACTCAGTTCTGGTCACCTCATTAGAGGAAGCATGTGGAAGCTATGGAGAGAGTACAAAGGAGATTTACCAAGATGTTGCCTGGATTGGAAAATAAGTCTTACGAGGCCGAAAATGGGACATGTATCTCATTTCTTAAATTGTGGTCTGAGCATTAAATGGCTTACTTATCTCTTGTTCTGAAATTAGTCTTGAAGAGCATCTTTTAGGAAGAGATGGCAAGACATTTAGGAGATGACAACTGAAGTAGATGTTGATATACCTAACAATAACCGAGCAATTAAGCTTCTACTTTGATAGAAACAGAGTTTTACAGCACAGAAATGGGCCATGCCAAACAATGTGGACACCTGCTTTAGTCCCACTTAGCTATACTAGGCTCATACACCTCCAATACGTCATCATGCAAGAGTTTCTGAAAAGCTGAAGTATCTGCCTCTACCACTTTGCCTGGAAACTCATTCCATGTGCCCACCAGCCTCTGGGTGAAGATTTGTGCCCGTTCATCCCTTCTAAATTCCACCCCTTCACCTTGCAGTTTACCCTCTCATCTTAAATTCTTCTACTCTAGGAAACAAACCGTTGGGGACTGGTTTTGGAGGGTGGGGAGGCACAATGGCAGCAATTATCGTTACCAAATGCAGAAAAGATCATACAAAGGTGACAAAATTAATCTGAAAAGACCTTTCAGTGTGCAGAGCTGCTGGAGAGCCTTTCCTCGCTGGGACTCAACCCTCTCTGTGACTGGACTCCCTAACAAAGACCAGTCTGTCTGGGTCAGTGGCAGAATGTCAAGCAGGTCATGCTAAGCCCACTACTGGCCCACAACTATATCTCCAAATCTATCTCCAACAGTGTCATCAAGTTTGCAGATGACACAATGATGAATCACAAAGCAGAGAAGAGGTGGAAAATCTAGTGAAATGGTGCGATAGAGGAACAACCCGAGTCTCAACGTGGACAAGACAAAGGAGGGACCTTCCTTTACACATCAATAACTCTGTAGTGGGAAAAACCAAGCTCCTTGGAGTTCACTGAACTTAGATCAGAGGTCAATCCACAGGACCACAAGAATGGCAGAGGGGATCACTGGAGTCCTCCTCCATCCCCATTGACGTGATCTACTGGGATTGTTGTCTGAAAAGGGTGTGAAAAATCAACGAGGGTCCTTTCTACCCCGCACACAGGATCTTTCATCTTTACCCGTTGAGAAAGAGACACGGGAGGATGAGAGTCAGCTCCACCAGGCTGAGGAACAGGTTCTTCCCATGGGCAGTGAGAATGCTCAACAACCAAAAAAACTGCTGATACTAACCATTCAAGACTCTCACATTCATGAAACAACATTTATTTGTACATATGAATACAGGTATACCCCGCTTTACAAAACTGGAGCGTTCCTAGGAAACCTTTCATAAGCCAAAATGGCATAAAGCGAAGAGCCATTCACTACTATTGAAGGCTATTTCCATAAAAGCAAAAACCTATTCAAATCCTTTTGTAAAAGCCAACATTTCTTCATAAAAGCGAATTTTCGTAAAGTGAGTATTTGTGAAACGGGATATACCTGTACTTATCCTGAGGCAAAGAAACCTTTTCTTTATTTGCCCCTGTGCCCCACAGTTTAAAATTTGTTATCAAACAATTCACATGTAATTGAAGTGCACATTCCAGAGTTTATTCAAGGCTATTTGTATACATTTTGATTTGACCATGTAGAAATGATAGTACTTTTTATACATCGTCCCTTTATTTCAGAGCACAGTGTTTGGGTTCATGGATGTTTGTGAGTACTCGGGTATGTTTAATTGCTTCATTGGTGCAGGTATAAGAGAGCAAGACTCGCTTCAAAGATTTTGATCAACCTTGGAGTATACAGTTGCCATTTTTCAACACAAGAGCCAGACTTATGCCAATGAGTCAGAGGCCATTATGAGACTGGAATCAAGAATAAAAGAAGAAGATTACCAAAACCAATAGATTGTAACATCATTAAGAAAGAGTGCTCAGTAATTGTAACGGAACTGGTATTCCAAGGAAGACCTCCACTGCTGAGGACAGAAGAATTCTCATAATGAAAATCCCCAAATGCCTGTCTGACAGATCAGAAACTCTCTTCAGAGGCAGGTGTGGATATGTCCATGACTACTGTCTACAGAAGACTTCATGAACAGAAATACAGAAGCTGCACTGCAAGATGCAAACCACTAGTTAGTCACAGAAAGGATGGACAGATTACAGTTTGCCAAGTATTAAAAGAGCCTGCAGAATTCTGGACAGATGAGACCAAGATTAACCTGCATCAGAACGATGACAAGAGCAAAGTGTGGAGGCGTAAAGCAACTGCCCAAGATCTAAACCATACCCCCTCAGCCATGGTTTGCATCTTGCAGAATAGCCTCTGTATTTCTGTTCATGGAGTTTTCATTTTTATGAACTTATTCATTCCTATTTTTCATTCTTTAAATGAAAATCTTTTTTAAAAAAAAAATTAAAGCTGGCATTCAGGACCTTGCTATTCATAAATGCCTGTAATTTATTTGTCATCCAATTGCACCATCACAAACTGATGAAACAGTGTCCTCCAGTCCACCGTGCAGAAGTGTAAAGCATACATATTGTTTGTGTGTTATGTCTGTATGTATACAAAGTACACGTGTACATATATTAAAATAAATATTCTTAATAAATAGAGTCCCAAAGAGTTGTTTTTGTGTGGTCATTCAGCAGTCTCACTGCTTATGGGAAGAAGCTGTTCCTCAGCCTTGTGGTTCTTGCCTGAATACTCCTGTATCTCTTTCCTGATGGGGGTAGCTTGAAGATGCTGTGCGCAGGATGGTAGGGGTCCTCCTTGATTTTGTGATGTCAGCTACCTTATTTGGCACTGTCCAAAGTTGAATTTCAGTTATACAAGAGCAGGTCAAGTGATCCACATCATGTCACCAAGGCCTTTCCACCATGTTTAAGGCACCAAAATATTCACTGCTTCTAACACCAATTCACAATTGATATATACATATCATTTACAACCTACACTTTTAGCTGTTGAGCCAGGGTGCTTGCACACCACCTTCGAAACACATGCTTTCAACTAAGGACAAGGTGAGTAGAAAGGGAACATCACCACCTGCACATTCCCCTGCAAGTTACACAGCATCTTGATTTAGAAATTTATTTCCATTTATTCATCAGTGTCCAAATCCTGGAAGTACCTGCCTCACAGGGCTGTGGGAGTTCATCAAATGATCGGAAGCAGTCGACCTTCTCTAGTGCAATAAATGCTCGTCTTCCTGGCAAAGCCCATATCCTAAAAATTAATATTAGTAAGTGAATATGCACTTATCTTGACACACAGTTAAGAATTAAACCTTTGTTGGCATGGAGAAAGGAGACAAGAGAGCGAAACATCCACAAGAGGGCTCCCTGCACTGAGTATTGCCTTGAATAACCCCAGTTGCAAGCTTCGGTTTATGAAACAAAGGAATTGAATCCAAGTAGTTTATTAAATAAAGCCGGGGTGGGGGGGGGGGGGAATGAGGTAAATGATTGGTAGCAAGGTTCTGTCACTACGAAAGCATGATACGCTTTTCTTTCATACCTGCTAGTTTTTATTAAAATATGGATGAATTCAAAACATCCGATGTGATTACTAATGAGCAATGCAGAGGTAAAGCTTCCTTAATTAATAACTTCCTTCACTGCTATCGTACTGGCTGATACACAATGCACCTCACTGGAGGAAAAAATGAACTGGTAATGACAGAACTGAAATGTAGCTTGAACATATATGAACAACTATTTATAAACCGGTTGATCTGCAAAATACTTTGACAATCTTGTTTTGGTTTAAGAACCCCCCTGAGTTTTTAAATCATAAAGCCATTGCAAAATCTTCCTCACAAAAACAAATTCTCAAAATGCTGGTCACATTGAATTTAAGTTTGGACTTGATACAAATTACGCATTCAATTTTCTTTGCAATGTCTTTAAATTACAAATGCAATTTTGCACCAAATACTGTTATTTAGATTTATTCATGTGAAAACAGTGACTAGGCAGCACTTTTCCCATTTATTTTATCCAGTCATTGGGAAATTAATTGTAGAAAATTGTTCCTTCCAAGAGATTTAACTTAAAACAACTAACCTCAGGTGCAAATAAAGTGACCATCTAAATGCAACTCTCAGAGAATTACAAATATTTTATTAGCTATAACTTCAATCTTATAAATCTGTATTGGTGCTTCCATATACAGCCTGACGTTGCTACAAATGGATTGCTTATCTCATCTACCCAATATCAAGCTGGCAACTTGCTGCTCATCTATTTCTATTACATAACTGCGTACGGATAGGAAACATGTTCTTGGTCAAAATGCTCTCTGCTCCTCATAATATGGAAAATTATCTCCATTGTGTTAAGGTCATTTATTCCTCCAACTTCCATGCAGACAATACACAATGAATTAAAAAACCGGCAGGAATAGGTCATTTGACCCTTCAAGACAGCTTCGTAATTCAAACTGATCTTCTATCCATAATCTCCCCATAATAATTAGAAATTTATTCCTCTTAAATGGATTCAGTAACCTTTGACAAGACAGGAGCCAGCCATTCAACCTGTCCAGTAGAGAAACCCCATCCATCAGTCATGCTCGCAACACCCCCCCCCCCCCCATTTTCCTCCAAGCCCTACAACTTGTTCTCTCCCATATGCTCCTTTCCTTTTGCTACTTTTTATCATCACTAAATAATTTACAGGAACCAATTAACCCATCACCATGCCCTTTGGGCTCTGTGGCCTTTTGTGGAGAATTCCACAGGTTCCCCTTATGAGAGAAGAAATATTCAGTCCTTGTTTTGCATTCAGAAACTGAGCTTTGGTTCTTGACAATCCCCCAGTCAGGACAAAAACTCCCTGGACCCAATCACTTGGCCCTGTCAAAGTCCTTTATATGTCAATATGATGTTTTTCTCATTCTTCCCGAAACTCTAGAAAATGCAGGACTAATTTATTTGTTTCATCAGATAGTTCTGTTACCAGAGGAATAGATCCAGTGAATTCCCTCTACGGAGAGTACATTTCTTCTTGAATAAGATCAAAAACTGCATGCAAATCCAAAGGGTAGCCTCACCAAATCTCTAATAAGATTCAAGATCCCTTAATAGTACAGAACATGAAATATTATACCAAATTGCCTTCTACCTGCTGCAAGGCAAAGGTTCACCATTGTGTTGCCTGGTGTCTGTTACAGCAAGAGAGAAGGAAAAGCAAAACAGAGTCCCTTCAGATTCACTACATGTCTGTGGATTCACCTCCAGTGCTCCTGCAGTTTAAAATCCATCAACACCCCGAGCTCCAGATCAAAACCTGCAACACAATCAGGACCCGAGGCCCTTCAGGAGCCCTTCTTACCCTCAGCACCCTCTCGAATCCCAGTTCCAATAGCTGGTCTCCAGTTGCCTGCAGCCCATGCAAGTTCCCCAACCGCAAATCGCCTGCAGCTGTGTGGTTCCCTCAGCTACTGTGGTCACCATTCTGTCGGGTCATCTCCACTGCTTATCCTTCTCAACGGAGGGTGCGCTCCCTGATTCTGGCGCCGTGCCACTCCGATGCGCCAGAGAAGCAGCCACACGGAGTCTACAAACCCTCATGGCCACTGCCAAGCACAGGTGCCGCGCCACCATCTTGGGCACACACCTGTGGTTGCAGGATTTTAGTTTAATATAAACACCATCGGCTCCTTTAACCTCGAAGCTGCCAGCATTAGAAACGGGCAGTTGCATCCTTCGAAGCAGTGTTGTCTCTCTGCTCTCCACACCAGCAGCAGGTGTCATTACCGCTGCTCTGACAGCTCAGCTTTTCTTAGAAACAAAATGCAGGTGCTGGCAGACCTGTACTCAAAGCTTCTTCTAATAAAGGCCGGCACACCATTTGCCTTCTTAACCACTTGTTTCACTTACAGGTTTGTTTTGACTGAAGTCCTGACAGTTTATCCTCCCATAATTGCTACTGTACCTGCCAAGTTTTTCCAGCACTTGTTTTTGCATTAGATGCCTCAACTTTCATTCACATTTTACTGCAACGGCTACGTATTTGTTCACTTACTCAACTTGTCTAATCACCTTTCAAAGTACAGTGTACCAGTGTTACAGCAGTTCAGGTAACAGAACCCATGCAGAATTCACAAATTACTACCAAAAAAAGTTACAATACCAAGTAACAATTCACTCCAATGGAATTGTTTATTGTCATGTGAACCAAGATGCAGTGAAAAGCTTTATAATGCAAACATGACAACCTATATTTAAATATCGCAACTAGTGTAATAATAAAACAAAACTAGAGATAGTGTTACAGCAAGTCAAAAAGTGCAGGGTATAGCATTACTAGGTCAGTGAGCAAGATATAGAGAAAATTATGATTAAACTTGTACAGTGGCAGCATCTTTTACTGATACAAAGTCCATTCAAGAGTCTGGTAGTAGGAGAAAATGCTTTTGTATCTGGAGGTTCCCATTTCCAAGCGTGGCACGGTTAGTTTACTCCAGTGGTTAGAGCAACCAGCATCCCAGGTTCTAATACTGCGTGTGTTTGGTTGGGGGGGCGAGGGGGGGGGGGTGGGGAAGAGTGTGACCAAGGCAGGATTGGTCATTTAATAATATTAGAAATAAGAATTTATATCAAGAAAAAAAAAGCAGCTATGTTCCCCTTGGGCAGCCTACAGCTAAAATGACTTCAGAGTAGAATATTAAGCTATTCAAACACTGAAGAGCAAGCAGCATCTGGAGGGAAAAGGAATTATTGATGTTTAGGTCGAGATCCTGCACCAGAACCAAGTCTGGAGAGGGATGATGGCCAGTACAAAGAGGGAGAGTTTACTGATTTCCAGAAACCCTTACCTGATGTGCTCCACTCTCTCTCCCCTTCCAAACGACCTCCAATGCTCCCATTATGCCCCATTTCCCATACTCACCTCCACAACTCCTTACCCCCATCAACCCCATCAGGTTCATTTCACATCACCCGACAGAAACTCTCTCCATCTGCCATTTTAATCTCTTCTCCAACAATTCCTATTTTCACCTTCCTCATGAGATTCCAACTCCGATAATCTGTGTTCCTGCAAATAATCCTCCAGCAACTGTCTCCACTTCCAACCTGGCTCCATCTGCTCTTTTTCTTCTCTCCTTTTGTCTGCATCGACCTGCCCCCAACCCTCAACTCCACCCCTCCAAATCCTTCTGTCAACCTATCACCTTCTGGCCCATCTCACCCCTCTCTGCTCTTCATACAGCCCATTATCCCATTCCACACCCAGTCCTGATGCAGGCTCTCAACCCCCCATGTCAATAATTCCTTTCTCCTCAGATGCCTGCTTAACCTGCTAAGTTCCACCAGCAGTTTGTTTTTTGCTCCAGATTCCAGCATCTGTAATCTCCATTAGTCATGGTGTTTGCAAGCCGGTTGATCTTTCGAGTTTGGCTGCTATGCCTTTATTATATCAATCAAGGCCAAGATTTAAGCAAATGGTACTGCTAGCGCAATGCTATTACAACACCAGCGAACCAAGTTCAAAGCTGCTGTCTGCAAGTTTATACATTCTCTCCATGTCGGCATCGGCTTCCTCCCATCCTTCAAAAAACATAGATTAATTGGTGTATTTGGCGGGCATGGGCTCATGGGTCAGAAGGGTCCGTTACCGTGCTGTACATCTTTTTTTGAAAAAGGAGTTCCAAAAGTGAATAGCACCTCTCAAAGGACTTCTGGAAGTTAAAAATGCACATGGTTCTAACATTCTCTTTGTAAAGATTGTGGAAGGAATCTGTACTTTGTACAAAACAACTTCTGACATTTTCTACTTCAAATGGCATGAAGGCAATTCAAAAAATATTTTTAAGGGGAAATGGGCAGTGCTCCGCAGGACAAGACTAACTGGAGAGTAATGAAATAGCACAATAGGGCAAGTAGCATTTTTATACATTATACATTCTGAAGAATATTTTATGCCATTAATAGGCTGCTTTTACCATTCTTGGTTCCAATTAAACATGCTTATAGATGAAAACACCAGTGTAGCTCCTGAATCATATTCCACACAAAGGGGTCCTTCAGTGGGGGAAAATATCAAATCAGATATGGGTTGAGGCAAAACATTACTCAAATTTGTGCAAAATCAGACAGATTTTCCTTCAAGCCATGGCAGAAATTCAAGAGTGCTTATTCGTTAACAGATCTGAGAAAAAGGACAAGGCTTAAAATTTACTTTTTATTGAATCATGCAATTTATTTGAACTCTTATCATATGGCACAGACCAGTGGCTTTACGTCTCCATCCAACATTCACCGACACTGATACACAGCAAGTTGCCTCAAAAAAGAATTTTTAAAGGAGTGGAAATAAAGCTGCTTGATGATCTATGTTACCTTATTTGCCTCCCTAGTCAAGCTTTTAGTATGCTTCTTTTATTCCAGATTTTACGATGCTGACCTCTGCACGTTGTGCTTACCCATTTATATTAGTTGGGTTCTAGTCTACATAGACCTGCTGGTCACAGATATGAAATACAAAGAGTCAATTTGCATTTGCATTAAAGGACTGCAGACACATGGGGGCTGGCTACATGCTGCTAGCTTGCTACAACAGGAGGCGATTAGTCAGAGGAGCGACTCACAGACCCACGATTTCATTCATGGCGACTCTATACTAGTCAGATCATTTATAATTAAGTGCAGCTGACAGTGGGGGATGGGTCTAGTAAAGAGGCCATTATTCTCATACAAAAAAATGTTAGGCTTCATGCCTAAAATGGATGCAAGACAGGAAGAACCCTCAAAACACACCCCAGGGTCTAGTCACCATATTCACTTTTATCATCTTCATCCTCTGGTCTTCCTATAGATTCCATATCCTGAGAGCTTTTCACAAGCATGAGGAAAGGATGATTCCATTTTCATGTCACTAAACAGTTCAATTTTCTCTAATTCAGCCAGCAGATAATTTACTTCTCTCTTTCCCCCCCCTGCCCCCCCACCACCAATTATCAGGTTTCAATAAAAGTCTGCATGATCTGTCAAGTCCTTTCTTCACTCATTTCATTCTACGCTTTTTGTTAATGCTCATGGGAGACAGTATCAGAAATTTAGAATTTTGCAAAATGAAAGAATACAGCAAATGAAGCTTCATATTTGGTTGCCACTTTGAGGACTGCTTTCGACGAACCCAATGGGTTCACTGCTCACTTCCTTTAAAAATCACAACTGTTCAGTCTGGTAAAACTACTCTCTCAAAAGGTTTCCAGCACAAAAGAAGAATCAAGTGTGAAATAAAATAAAATGCCACTGCAAGGAAGATTCAACATCTGCAGTCAAAAACCTCAAGGTTTTAGCAGGACAATTTAAATTCCTCACTTTGCACAATATTGTAAACGTCCTGTAAAACTGCAGATCTTCAGGAAAAATCATTACAACTTATCAGACAGGGCAGAAGAGAAGGTGAGCGGATGGTACAAGGAATACATTCCTGATCAGAGAACAATGCCATACCATTATAATGAACTGCAAATATCAGGAGGAAAAATGGTGTAAATATTCAGGATTTATTGCAATGAAGGCCTGAACAACAGCAAGGCTGAGTGAACTGACAGCATCAAGCACCTGGCAGCCTCAGAAGGTCACACAAGCAAACGGTTAGTTGTCATGACGCAACTTCAAAACTGAGCTTTTCAAATCTGCTTTAGATAGTTTCAACAATCTGCCTGCTGTCTCAGTATCCAACAGAAATTAGTCTGAGGACCTATTTATTGCAAAAAAAATTAAAATGCAACAGCAAACAGACACAAAACTGAGAAACAATTAAAAACAAACCAGTGATAATAGTAAATGTGCTGGAATCACAAGTAAAAGTGAGAGCAATTCTCAGATTTTTCACCCAGCATTGTGTTGCAGTATTGTTGGCTTAAATCTTAAATAGTGGTCACCTACCAACTTTAACTGCAATGGTGCACAAAAGCACAAGTTTGAAAATAAAATCCTTCCACGATCCCATTAGATTTCTATAGGTCAAGGCACTGCTATAAGCAATGTGTCTTCTTTCTTCTTTGGCTTGGCTTCGCGGACGAAGATTTATGGAGGGGGTAAAAAGTCCACGTCAGCTGCAGGCTCGTTTGTGGCTGACAAGTCCGATGCGGGACAGGCAGACACGGTTGCAGCGGTTGCAGGGGAAAATTGGTTGGTTGGGGTTGGGTGTTGGGTTTTTCCTCCTTTGCCTTTTGTCAGTGAGGTGGGCTCTGCGGTCTTCTTCAAAGGAGGTTGCTGCCCGCCAAACTGTGAGGCGCCAAGATGCACGGTTTGAGGCGAGATCAGCCCACTGGCGGTGGTCAATGGGGCAGGCACCAAGCAATGTGTCTTAAGGTTGTAAAAATGTACCATCTTTTCTTACAGCGTGCTTTATGGTTGCTAAGCACAAATCCTTTTTTCTGCCAACAAAGATGATTGAGCTTTTGTTTTAATGGCTTTGGGATGGTTTAAGTCCTGGGTACGATGCTGAAAATCCAAAACAGACAGGACGTATTCAGCAGTTCAGGCAGCATTTGTGGACTCGGAATCAGAGTTCGAATGGCCCTTCTAATGAAAGAATACCAAGGCAAAAATGTTTTTTCTTCTTCCTCTTCAAAAACACTGGCTTTACTAGTTTGTCAACTTGCAAGGTATTTTTATATTTGCAAGAAACCCCTTTGAATGCTGATCAAGCTAGGGCTTTTCTCCTTGAAGCGATGAAGGATCAGAGATCTAACAGAGGTATAAGATAGGGTGGACAGCCAGTAATATACAACAGCATAACCTGGAAGATATCTGTTTATGATGGTTGAAGAAAAACTCAGGGAAGATTTTTTCAAAAATCACAGAATGGCAGGTCATGGCCATGGATGGTGGAGGAGGCTGGTTCAATCGGGACAATTAAAAGATTTTTGGCCACATGGATGTAATAAAAATCAGGGGATCTATGTTCTAAGCTTTAGCCTCTTAAGACATTGAAAAGATTAACTGGCATTGCACCTAAAAACATATCATTTGCTTTTCCTATTTCACACAACAAATCCAGGTAGTAAAAACAACTCCAATGTATGTGGCAAGAAAATCTCCGTGAAGGTCTCATCTTTTAATTGTACAATTTGTACAAGATTCAGGATAAGTCTGCATGAACTCCTATGTCAGAAATGAAGCAGTGTGGGGGGAGTGGCCATGCGAAGGACCAAGGTAGACATGTTTTGATTGAGCTCTTCAGGAAGAGTATTAAAAAAGACTTAAAATTTTAAAATTAAGAACTTTTTTTTAAACTGAAAACAGGACAAAACAAGTACTAAGAAACCAAAGCAGCCGAGAACAAAAAATGAAGTTTATTCTCAGCCAAGAACAGAGAAAAAACCCGAAAGGGAGCAAAGCAAGAGTGGCCTCGGGACCGGCGGACCCCAGCAGAGGTAGGGAAGTCAAGACAAGAACCAATTTTTTTTTTTTAAAAAGAGAAAATGGAAAACTTGAGCAACCGAATTGCTGGCATCAAAAATATAATGACAGGCATGACTGAAAGGATGACTGAAATTAAAGAAATTGTTGAAGACTTAAAGAAATGACCGCAGCAGAAATAGACTTGGTAAAAACACAAGACAAGCTAAAAAGCTTTGGAGAAAGATGGGAAGCAATGGGAGTCGGACAGACAAGGTCTGCAGGACAAGATTGACCTCAGAGAGAATTTTAGCAGTCAAAATAGTGTCCAAATTATTGGACAAAGAAGGAATCAAGGGATGAGATCTGGTGAACTTCTTTGAAACATTGATCCTGCAGGTGCTGGGAGAAGACAAATTCAGAGAAAAATTGCACATTGAAAGGGCCGACCAGCCTCTCAGACTCAAGAGAGCCGGTGATCAACAACCATGACTGGACCTGATAAAACTTTTGAGTTACTGGGAAACAATTCTGGGAGCAGTATATGTATACTTTAAGCAAAATAATGGTCTGCCCGAAATTGATCATGAAAAAGAACAATTTTTTCAAGATTTTCGTCCGACTTTGATTAAGCAAAGGAAGAAGTTCAATGATGCAAAAAGACAACTGCGTTCTAAAAACTTGATGTATTCAATGATATACCCCATGACTCTAAGGGTCGAAGTAACAGAAGGTAATTGACAGTTTTTTGACTAAGAACGAAGTGGAAGAATTTCTGCAAGGTTTATAAAAAAGTTAAGGTTGCTAAAGAGAAAGACAGAAGAATGTTTACAATGGGACTAAGTAAAAAGTATTTTAAAAAGTCATTTATTGTTGAAAAGTTAACTTTACTGAGATGTTCAGAGAGCTCAAAAAAGAGAAAACTTGGGAAACGTAGCAGCAGGGTGGAGACTCCATTCCAAGGGGGAGAATGGTGACCAGAGAGGAGTATTAATAAAAGATGGCGCTAAAGGGAGGGGTTCTTCTTCCTCAAGAAATTTCGCAGGCTTTCGGGTTTTCCTGTTTATGTCATCGTCAGGGCAGGGACATTGTGTTTTTTTTTTCCCCCAAAGGGGAAAGATCTATGTATTATTAAATAATCAAAAATGTTTTATTGTGAAAAAATGTGTTTAAAAATCAATATGGATAGAATTCTAAAATGGGCTAAATGGGAGATGAAAAGGAAGAGGTTCTTGGCGCATCAAAAAAAAATTAAAGGCAGATATAGTCTTTCTACAAGAAACACAACTTAGAAAAATGGAACATTCCAAATTAAAAAGAGGATGTGTGGGGCAAGTAATATTGTCTTCATTTGGCTCAAAAGTAGCAATTTAATTAACAAAAATATACCAATAATAATAGAAGGGACACTGACTGACCAAGCCAGAAGATTTGTAATGGTACATTGTTAAACTTATGCAGAATCATGGATGTTTATGAACATCTATACACCAAATTATGATGATGAAGGCTTTCTGAAAGATATCTCTTTAAAAACAGCAGAGAGAAGACGAAGTATACTGGTTGGAGGAGATTTCAATTTCTGTCTAGATTCAAAACTGCATAAATCTGCCGGAACAGTGAAAAGGGCAAAAATGACACAATCATTTATAAAGGATTTTAATTTGATTGATATATGGAGACAGCTTAACCTCGTAGAAAGAGACTATTCATTCTACTCAAGGGTGCATGATTCACATACAAGTATTGATTTGCTATTAATATCTGCCTAGCTAAAAAGTAGAATGGTTAAAAATGGAATATTTGGTGAGATTTCTATCCAATCATTCGACGTTAACTTTATTACAATAATGGAAAAACAAGAAAGTGTGTATAGATGGTGTCTCAATACAACACTTGAAAAGGAAGAACTTTTGTGAGCTTATTAAGAGAGAACTATTCTGTGAAACTAACCTACTGCTAATAGCTTTTTAGCTTGGAATACGCTTAAAGCTTATCTAACAGGACAAATTATTTCTTAGACAAAAAAATCTTAAGAATGTGCTACAGAGCTAGATGATCTAGAGAAGGATATAGCGAAATTGGAAAAAAGAATCAGAGAACAGGGTTTTAAGACTGTTAGAGAATAAAAAATATTTAAATAGAACACATTAGAAACAGAGAATGGAAATATTAAAAATCAAACAAAAATATTATGAATTAGGAGAATGGGCGCACAATGTTTTATCTTGGCAGTAAAAGCAGAGGAGTCATGTAGAATGATAAATGCAGTAAAAACAGAGGCTGATATAACAATCAAAAAGAAATAATATTTTTAGATATTAAATGAAACAATGTACATAAGAATTTTTAGGATATGAAAAAGAGATGAATGAATTTTTAACAAATGTTGAATTTCCAAAATTAGAGAATAGACAACAAATTGATCTAGATACCTCTTGCACAAGAGAAGAAATTGAGAAAGCCTTGGGTACTTTACAAGCTAACAAATCTCTGAAGAGGGAGGATGGGTTTCCTCCCAAGTTCTATAGACCATTTAAAGATTTATTGATACTTTTATGATGGATGTACAGGTCCGGGCAGTGGAGACCCAGATCCTCCTGGAATCTTTCTCAACTGCTATAATTATCACACTATCGAAGAAAGGTAGACCAATTAAAAACTTCATCATATAGACCTTTATCATTCCTTAATGCTGATTATAAAATATCGTTAAAGGCATTAGCTAACAGTCTGCGACAATACCTACTGTTACAAGCCCAGAGGACCCCAAAACCCAGCAGCAATAGATATTCACCAAACAAATGGTTACTGATACAAAAGTTGCTTTTAATTATCTTTAAACATGAAAACAGAATCACACTTTAACTTAACTAACCTTTTATTTCTAAGCGCAATTGTGTATAATATGTGTAAATTCAGAAGAGTTCTTTGATTCACAGTCCAATCTCACTTCTCACTCCTCCAAGTTCACTGGTTGCCGGCAATTCTTATCCTGTTCACAGAATTTAACATTTATGAAACTTCACAAGGCTTTGGTGCTTCAAAGGTACAGCTCAGGAAGGTTCTTGTCAGTTTTCAGAGAGAGATTTGTCCTTCCTTTTCAATCAGCCACTTCAATGTCTTGCTGTCGAAACTTGCCCCTTCAGGGTTCTCCAGAAGATAACCTCTTTCTTTCAGGTCATCACAGAGTTCCTTTTTGTTTCTCTTATTCCAAGGGCTTTGACCAGGCCGTCTTCCAAAATAGCCATAAATGTGTGTGTGTGTATGTGTGTGTGTGTGTGTGTGTGTGTGTCTCAGAGAGAAAGCCTGTTTGATTTCCTCTGCTTTCAAAACCACATGACCCTCTCAGTACAGCAAGTTCTCTTCCAGACAGCAGCAGCTCTGACATGCTCTTTCATCTGTTGTCTTTTGTAAACAACAATCCATTAGTGAAGTCCCTTGAACACTCTTCAAAGCTTTTGCAAAGGCTCTGGAGCCAATACATTTACCATGGGGCAGAGCTGCAGTATTTTAACTAAGATCTGCTTTAAAGTGTTTGTATGTGACCGAGTCTAACAAAGCTTTCCCAATTTATCTCCCCAAAACATATCTATATGCACTATATACTCTGTCACACTACCAAAATTAATCCATCCAGATCAGGTGGCATTCGTCAAATAGTCTAAGAAGATTATTTAATATAATACAAATGGCAAAATCAAAGTTGAATCCAAGAATAACAATTTCCTTAGATACAGAATGAACCACTGGCAGAGATTAAGGAGTGAACTGGATATTAAGGGCTTCAAAGTTGAACAGGAAGACCATAAATTTAATTCATTTGCTGATGACGTGCTATTGTTTATGTCTGAACTGGCTGAATCCTTGATAACATTACAAACATTAGAAAAATCAGGAAGAATATCAGATTATAAAATAAATATGGACAAGAACAAGATAATGTCATTGAAAAATTTGATTATGAAAAATATCAAAAAGGTAATATATTTAAATGGAAGATGGGTGGAATCAAATATTTAGGAACAATGACAGAAAATAATTTACGGAACTAAAACAAATTGAATTACACTCCTCTTTTAGAAAAAGTAGAGAAAGATTTACAAGAAATGGAAAGACTTGCTAATTACTCCAGTGGGAAGAATAAATGATATTAAAATGAAGGAGATGCCAAGATTACAGTATCTCTTTGAATCATTGCCTAAAAAAAATTCTTTAAATTATTGAATAGTTCCATAAGACAATTTCTATGGAATAATAAAGGGCTGAGACTTTCATTGGAAATTGGGAGGATTTAGACTCCTGGACTTTTACTCTTAACAGCACAAGCAAGATTTTTATTTGATGAAGTGCCCTCCTTCTTGGACCCAAATAGGATTGAATTCAATAGAAGAAACAGCGAAGGATTTTATTTATATGTGGAATGCCAAGTTAATAACAAAAAAAGACATAACCCTATATTAAGACATAGAATGTGGCAAGAAATAAATGAGTGTATTAAAAAACGATATAATTAAGAATACCATTATGTAAAAATATACTGCTGGCTATGAACCTGGGTAACAAAATATTGAACTCCTGGCATGACAAAGGAATAAGATATATTGACGATTGTTATATGGAGGAATCTCATGTCTTTTGAGCAATTAATAAATATGGAGTAGCTAATGGCACTTTTTGTTTTCTCCTGCTGAGATCGTTCCTCAGAGAAAGATGGGTGCAAAGTTTAGCCCCACCTGAAATTTGTGAAATTGAACAAACGATTTGTAACTATACTATGCTCTCCAAAATGAAAATGCGAAACCAGGTTTACAGAGATCGAGAGAGATGGGAGTCAGATTTAGGAGTTGCAATAATGGAAAAATGTTGGTGTGATTGGTGTTTGGAAAGCATGATACCGGATATCAATTATAAATGCAAGATATGATTAGTGCAATATAATTAATTACACCAATTTGATCTCACACCACAGAAGTTACAGAAATCAAAATCTGAAATCAAAATCTGAAAAAGCAGAAATGTGTTTTAGGAGTGGGATAGAAATAGGAACAATCTTTCATGCTGCGTGGTCACGTGTGAAAGTGAGATCTTTCTGGCAGGATATCACTGAAATATTAACAAGAATAACAGGGGTGGCCTTCATGGGCAACCTGGAGCCCTACCCTTTGAGCAACTTCATTGACACAAGTAATAAGCTAACTTCCAAATTTCATTTATTAAGATAGCCTTAGCAGTAGTTAAGAAATGTATTGCGATTACTTGGGAATCTGACTCCCCTCTGCATTTAACACGATGGACTGCTGAGATGAATAGTTGCATACCAATAGAATATTACATACATCCTAAAGAACAAATAAGACATTTATTAAGATATGGCAGCCATATTTGATCACATGGGTCCAATTGTAACTACAAATATAACAATAAAAAGGAGAAGAATAAATGCTCCTAAAGTATAAATATAAGTAGATAGAATTTTTGATGTTCAACATAAATATGAGCCTTGGTGTGTGGATTTATAGTGTGGGGGAAAGGGGGTTGTTTTGTAAAAAGGTTTTTATGGAAAAAACAAAAATATTTTAAAAAGAAATAAAACATTGCACAACATCAACAATAGTTTAAAGCTGTAGCTTGTTTGCAACAGATGCATTAATGATATAATTGTTGCAATATTTTGATATCAATATGGTCTGGAACTTCGTATCAGCATTAAAATTCCAAAAGGATAGAACATAAGAAATAGGAGGAAGAATCAGCCATCAGGCCCATCGAGCCTGCTGCACTATTCAGTAAGATCATGGTTGATCTAGCCATGGACTCAGTTCCATCTAACCGCCTTTTCTACATAACCCTTCAAGATTCATTTATTATCTGGATAAATTGGCAAAGAAGGCCACAAGGGCTAGGGCAGCTAAGTCCACCCTGGCCTTCATGAAGGAGCTGAATCTTATAGAGGTCTGGAGGAGGCCGAATCTGAGAGTGAGAGATTACTCTTTTTATTCTCAGCAACAAGGCTCCCAACACTCGGACTGATTTTTTTTTTCTTGGCATCAGCCCAACTGGAGGGTAGGATAGTGGAAGCCGAATACAAGGCGCTGCTGCTGTTGGACCACTTGTCTTTGGTGGTATTGATTTTAAAGCCAGATAAGCAGGCCCCAGTGTATAGATGGCACCTGAACATGATGATGTTGGGAAAACCAGAATTTTGTGGCTTTGTGAGAGCTCAGATAGATTTATTCTGTGAGATGAACTGCCCCTCTACTGAGGATAACTTCCTGATATAGGACACATTGAAGGCTTATTTAAGGGGCCAGATAATTGCGTACTCCAAGAATATCAAAAAAGAATTGATGTAAAAAGTTAATGATCTGGAATGGAGATAGCACAAATGGAAAAGGACTATCAGAGGGTGGGCATGGAAGTATAGAAACTTGTTGAATAAGAAGCTCAAGTACAACACACTGCAAATGAATAGGATGGAAAAGTTGATTCTAAGATCTAGACAGCAGTACTATGAGCTGGGGGAGAGGACCCAAAAAGTCTTGTCCTGGTAGGTGAGGCCAGAGGAGGCTTCAGATCAACACGATTTAGACATGGGAAGGCAAGATCTAGTACAAGCCAAAAGAAATAAATGATGTATTTAAAGAATTCTATGAAGAACTTTACGAAATCAGAGTCAAGAGGAGACCCCACCAAAATAGACGAGTTCTTGTACCTATTGGACTTGCCAAATTTAGGACAGGAGGAACAAGAGGGGCTGAGTGCCCCATTTACGAAGGATGAAATGGAATGGGCTCTGGGCTTTTTACAGACAGGCAAATCCCTGGGGGAAGATGGCTTCCCTGCCAAATTGTACAAGGAATTCAAGGACCTCTTATTGCCCCTTCTTATGAAGGAGGTGGATCAGGCGATAGAGACATATACCCTCCTAGAATCTTTCTCAACAGCGATCATTACAGTAATTTTTTTTTTTTAATCCCCTAAAACCTGCCTATTACGTTGCTGAATGCAGATAACAAAATTATTGCAAAAGCATTGGCAAATAGGCTGGCAAAACACCTGCTGAAGTTAACAAACCCATATTAGGTGGATTTCGTAGAAGAGGCAAACAGCGAATAACATAGCTAGACTGCTAAGTGTTGTAAATCTAGCACAGTCAAGGGTTGACCCAGGAGTGGCCATTGCTTTGGATGTGGAAAAGGCCCTCAACAGACTGGAGTGGGATTTTCTGTTCAAGGTGCTGGAGAAATTTGGACTGGGACAGACATTTATCAATTGGGTTAAGGCTCTTCACTGTAAACCTCGAGCCAAAATTATTACAAATGAGCAGATATCTCTGGTGTTTTCCTTAAACAAGTCAGGGTTGCCCTTTGTCCCCAGCGCTATTCACACTAGCAATGGAGCGGCTGTTGGAGGTCATTTGGCATGATCTGGACATAGATCAGGGTGGGCCAGGTGGAACACAAAAAATCAGCCTTTTTGCTGATGTGCTAACATATTTGATGAATCGGGGGTTTTGGGGGGGGGGCAATGGCCAGGCTGAGGACCATACTGGAAGAATGTGGGAAGGTTTTGGGTTACAGAGTAAATTTGGATAAGAGCAAGGTGATGCCTGTGACAAATTTGGATGATGATCAGTATCAATGTAACAGTGAATTTGAGTGGCCGGGGTGGGGGGAGTCAAAAAAGTAAGGACTTGTGTAATTTGTACAAGCTTAATTACATCCATTTCTTTATCCAATGGATTGCATCAAGGTTTTTTTTTCAATAAGGTGGTTGATGAGTGTGTCAGGAAGTTTCTGTGGAATGGGAAAGTGGCTAGAATCTCCATGGAAAAGTTATTACAAATTGGGGGGTTTAAAAAGTATCATTGGGCACCCCAAGTGAGATTTTAATCGCCTCGCTATTTGCGGGAGGGGCCCCAGTGTGGATACAGATTGGGCTGCATTCATTAGGCGAAGGGATAGCCGAAGAATTTATAAATGGGATGTAAAACTACTCTTAAAGAAAAAGGATAACCCCCATCTTAAAACATGTACTTGAGACATGGAAAAGGATAAAACAATGTATTGGATGGAAGGTGGGGGTTATCCCCAAAATGTCCTACTCAGAATAATTTAATGCCTTTGGGTAATAAGATGCTGGACACCTGGTGCCAGAGGGAGAATCAGGTGTATCGAGGATTGATACAAAGGAGGGAAGCTTATGTCATTTGAGAAACAAATATAATATGTCCAACAGAATCTTCTTCTGCTATCTGCAAATATTATATTTTTTGAGGGAAAAATTGGGACCAGCAACAACCATGTCTGTAGTGACATGGAGATTCTAATTCAAAAGGGGAATGTGTGTAAAGTTATTTCTAAGATGCATTAGATATTCCAAAGTGAGGGTGTGAAACCAGGCCTACAAAGGTAGAGGGAGAGATGGGAGTCAGATTTGGGTACAATAATTAATGAAGAATGGTGGCAGGACCTATGTCTGGACAGTGTGACAGGGTTGTCAACACCAGATAAAGGATGGTGCAGTATAACGTCCTGCACCAGTTGTACCTTACACCTCAAAAATTACACAGATCGAAGTCTGAGATATCAGAAATGTGTTCTGGATGTGGTGTGGAGATGGGAACTTTCATCCACTCTACCCAACTGTGCTCAAACGTGAGACCATTTTGTGAATATTCTACAAAAAAAATTATGAGTGAATTTTCCATAGGACCCAAAACTGTTCCTCTTGGGGGAATATTGGAGAAGTGCAGTTTAGATTGACTAAATTTCAAATTTTGTTTGTGAGTCACTTTCTGTTGTGAATCTCTGCCAAGTTGCCTGTCTCTCCTCTGGCGAGCCTTGCTGTACTAACATTGGCTGTGCATTATCTCTGCTGTTGGGGACACTCCCCTTGGATATAACTGTAGATGCATCTATTGTCTTTCATTATTGTACCATGAGTTTCTGCTAATAAAAGCCATGAATATGGTTTGACTGCATCGTCTTTGTCTACTTCATCAATTGGCACATTTGGGGGTAGCCAGGAAGAGAATAGTGGTTTCATAGAAGTCCGACTCCCAGCTAAATACTACACGATGGAATGTGGAAATGCAGAGCTGCATTTCCCTGGAGGAAAAATTACATACAACCTGTGGAGGAAACATGACATTTGGTAGAGTATGGCAACCTTACTTGCAGTACAATGGTTCTCAGATAGATTGATTTTCTTCACGCCCCCCCCCCCCCCACCTTTTAATAGGGATATGGTTAAATTGTCACAGTGCGGCCAGAGGTGCGATTATGGAAATAAGACTTGGCACGGTGATGCGCCTGCCCTATTCTTTTCAGGTCCTTAGTTTTCTTTTGAGTTTCTTTCTTTTTAGAGTTTTCTTTGAATGATGTTGCCACTGTGATTTTTTTTTCATTACAGGTCTTGATAGGGGTCATGTGCCCCATGATGAGTGGAATACATTTTTGGAATGTATTTGGTGTGGTGGGTGCAGGATGGTACAAATACGGACTTTGGTCATGCACTTGTACATGAATGGCTTTGTTTATTGGATTTTGTAAGTCTGTGAAAACTAAAAATTATTCCAAAAAAATTCCTGTATTATCACAATACAGTAAAACCCCTGGTATTCAGCACCGACACAGATTGGTAGGTGCCGGATAAGTGAATTTCCCAACTGCTTGAGACTATGTTACATGAATGGAGAACTAACAGCAAGGCGTGCCAAATTTTAAGCTTCTGTACTTTCTACCCATTTATTTTCCTTTTTTTTGCCAGTTGCTTGAATTCCAGATGACAGGGATTTATGATGTACAAAATTCATTAATTGTGCTTGCTGCAAAGAGGCGCCCCCACCAACAAGAGAAAGAGAAGCAAAAGAGCCCCTTCAGAGACACCAAGTGTTCACAGACATGCCCCCACCAAACTCTGCAACAGCACAGCTGTCTGTCCAATCCATTGGTGAAACCCAAGCTTCCAGTTCTGAGCCTCCAATACAATCAGGAAGCTTTCAGCCCCAAGACCTTTCATGAGACCAGCTTGTCCACAACACCCTCATGAATCCATGCCCAGATACTTGGCTCCCACACGCCAGTCTCCTGCAGCCTAGTTGGAGTCCTGAGGCTGCCAGTCACTCGCAGCCGTTCATGTCCTTCAGCCACTGAGCCCCTTGCTGATCTGCTGCCTTGGTCACTTTCCCTGTAGGCTATCTCCAAGCTTCACCTTGGGATGAATGTTCTCCGACATCTGGTACTTGTACCACACACCCCCCCCTCCCCCACCACCACAGAGCCTGGAATACCAACAAAACTAACTGGATCTTAGATACATTTAATGAGGCAGCCTCTACTGCTACCTTGAACCAACCTTGGCGGAGGAACACCTAATATTCTGTCCAGATATTCTCCAACCAGATGACATTAAAATCGACTTCTCCAGTTTCCATTAAACACTTTCCTGTCTCCTTTCCTTCCCTCTATTCAGCTATCCCCACCCCATCACCTTAGATTTTTTTTCTACCTTCCCACCTACATCCACCAATGACCTATCTGAAAGCCAATTCTCTTCCCCTTGCCCCTTCTTCCTTCCACTCCTTCCCCCACATTTTTGCTCATAGCTGACGAAGGCCTCAGGTGCAAAGCATTTTTTTTTTACTTTACTTCCTATAGATGCTGCATGACCTGCTGCTTTTCTCCATCCAGCGCTTCTGTATTGCACTACAGTCACTGAACTAGCAGATTATCACTTTTTTTTCTTTAAGGAACCAGAACTATACACAGTACTCCAGGTGCGACTTCGCCACTGCCCTGTACAGTTGCGGCAGAATCTAGCCGCTCTAAAATTTGCCCCTCACAATGAAGGCCAACATTCCATCTTCTTTATAACCTGTTGCACCTGCAAACCAAACTTTTGTTTGTTCTACACAAATACTCCCTTCTGGTTAAAAGCATGCTCTATTTTTTCTTCCATAGTTGATGACCTCATATTGACCAACATTGTACTCCATCTGACCACTCAGTTCACCTTTTTATGTCTTACAGAGGACTCAACACGTCCTCTGCACAATTTGCTTCCCCACTAAATTTGGAGTCATCATCAAACTTAGGCAAGCTACAATCCACCCTCTTTAAAATTGTTAATACACACACACACACACACACACACACACAGAACTGTTGCAGGCCCAGCACTGACCAGAAACCAATGATCGTCAACCAGAGAAACACCAGCTTATCCCAATTCTATCCCTTAGATAACTATTCTTCCAGCCATGCTTATATTACCCCCCAGTTCATGCACCCGCATCTTATGAATGCCTTTTATGTAGCACCTCATGTTGAATGTGAGAGGCAAGTTTTTTTTTAAAAACGGAGTGCTTTGGTGCCTGGAATGCATTGCTGGTGTGGTGGTGGCTGATATAATAGGGACTTTCAAAAGATTCTTCAATAAGCACATGCATGTAAGAAAAATAGGTTATGGGTGTGAGGTAGGGAAATTGTTGTGGAGTAGGTTTATTTCAGACGACACAACATTGTTGGCTTAAGAGTCTGCACTGTGCTACAATGTTGAGGTTCTTATCAAAGACCTTCTGGAAATCCAAGTATACAACATTCACCTGTCCCCTCTGAGCTTATTATATGTCCCCCTAAATACCTCAGAGAGTCCTTTATCCAGGAGTAGATGAAATCAGTAACCAGAGGACAAAGGTTTAAGGTGAGGGAGAACAGATTTAACAGGAGGCAGAGGAGCAACTTTTCTTTACACTGAGGAGAGGATTAGGATAGGTTTATGGGTCAAACGCAGGCTGAATTAGTGTGGATGTGGCAGTTTGGTTGGTCTGAGCATGTTGGGCCGAAGGACCTGTTTCGATGCTGGATGACTAAATTTTTCAAACTAGACCTGTCCTTCCGGAATCTAAGCTGTGACTTCCTAATGGTATCCATTTCCAAATGTCTCGCTATTTCTTCCTTTCAACATTTTCTCAACTACAGTCATTAAGCAAACTGACCTCTTCAAAATCTTCAATTTTAAAAAAAAAACACTGGCAAGACATTTTCTGACTTTGAATCTGCTCAGTAGAACTTCTTCACAGATAGCAATTGTGGAAGTCCAATGGCATCCATAGCATCTTTGTGGGGCACGTTAGACGTGTCTGCTACTGCAAAGACTGACACAAAATAATCATACCAGCAAAATCAATGTCCAAGCCAAAGGATCGGAAACTCTGTTCATCCCATCGGCTTCCAGTTGAGTCGACTCCAAGTGGTGCGAATCAACAATGTTACTTCCTCCACCCCAAGGCTGCATGAGTAGTCCCCTGCTCTATTCCCTACACACTCACGATTGTGTTGCCAAGTTCAGCACCAACTTCAATCTACAAATTTGCTGACAACACCATTGTTTGTCAACTAACTGGAAATGATGAGTCAGAATACGAAATGGAAATGTAGAATTTGGTTGTGCGGTGCCAGAACAATCTTGTTCTTAACATTAACATCACCAAGAGCAAAGAGTTTACTGGGAAGGAGAGATCCAGAAGCCACACACCTGGGTGCATTGATAAGGTAGAGGTGGCAAGGGTCAGAACCTTCACGTTCCTGACAGTCCCCATTTCAGAAGACTTCTTCTGCAGCCAGCACCCAGAGGCATCTGTGAAAAAGGCACAGCATCTACTTTTTAAAAGGAGTCTAAAGAGATTTGGCATGTCATTGAGTACTCTAAAACTTCTATAGGTACACTGGAAAATAATGTGGAAAAACTGGTTGCATCACAGCCTGGTTTGGAAATTCAAATGCCCAGTAACACAGAAGGCTCCAGAATCTAGCGAACAAAACCAGGTTCATTAGTCTCTGACCTCTCATCCATCGAATACATACAAGAGAAGCTGCCTCAAGACAGGCAGGCATCACAAAGAACCCCATCGCCCCTGGTCACACCCTTCTCTCATTGCTTCCTTCAGGCAGAAGGTACAGAAACTGACGAACAGCACCTCCAGATATCAGGCTCTTGAAACTCCCCTTGTTGCATGAATCATGGACTGCTCCAACACTACAAAAAAAGTCTGCATTTTTGCAGTTTTTTTTCCACTAGGATAACAAAATATTAATAGTCTCTCTTGTATGTATACCACTGCAGTTTTCTTTTTAAATAAAGTGTGTTCGATGCACCAAGAATTTCAGTGTATATTCACAATGTACAATGATCTCATCTTTCAAAGCCTTGGCTATTTCCACATTACCCATTATTCTCCCCTCATCTTCCAAGGGACCTACATTCACATTAGCCACTCTTTTCCACTTTAATCATGTTTTAAGCTAATGTTTCACACAAAAGGTTGTTCTTTTTCCCATTTTTAAACATGTTTGACAACACCAAAGTCAAATTCAACTCAAACTAAACTTCAAAAGATGTTGCCCAGTCACATGAAATAGATGTGAATACAAAACAGATACCAAATAGAAATTATTAAAGGATTCAGGTTATAGTATGTTACAACGATTGCATTTAAGGTTGAGGAACTGGAACAAAAACAATTTAAACACATACCCCATTCAGCTCTGGCCAGAATGCTGATTCATTAAAGCACTTAGTCCTCTAGCCTGATAATTCACAGACATGTCCTTTTTTTAAAAAAATGCAAGGTTACATCTACTTAGGTCACCAGAAATCTTGGTTCCCACAGTATTATACTGGTAATTTCATCACTGCACAGCTTGGTCTGGTATGAATCACTGAGGCAAGGTACATGGGCAGCTTTAAAGTGTTGGATAAGCTGCGGTGAGTAGTACGGCCGCTCTGCAGTGAGAAATGGGGCTCCAGGCTGCACCCTGGCTGGCAAAGTGAATGCATGCAACTGTTGGGGACAATCAATCGTGTGGACAGAAGGCCTACAATAAAGTATTGAAAGATGTATAATACAATATAAATACCACTCACATAAATTACATGCCTTAAACCTGCTTATGACTGATTAAACATATAGAAATATAATGTACATAACAGATGAAACTGCTCCATATCATCACTCAATTTTAACTCTGCAAAAGAAAGGCAGCAGGGAAAAGCCCGTTAATTATAGACCAATTGAGAGGACACTGGAAAAATATGAGGGAAAGGATCAATGATCACTTGGAAAGGCAAAGATCCTGTTGACCAATTTGAATCAATTCTCAAAAGGTTTAAAGTGTTTTGAAGGCAGGGCAGATGCAAATACAAACCTCTGGCATTTGGCATTTCCATTTGGGAAAAGGACTATCTAACCCTCTCACAATTTTATTAATTTCTATCAGGTTGCTTGTCAGCCACCAACACTCCAGTAACACAATCCAGGTTTGTCCAAAACAAAACCAGCAAAACTCTAATAGCCTGAATACACCCGAGATGGTCTGATCTCAGAAACTAAGCAAGCTCAGGATTGGTCAGTACTTGGAGGGGAGACCACCTAGGAACACTAGGTGCTGTAGGTTTCTGTGAAGGGTGGTGGATAAAGTGGTGACTCTCAGCCTGCCTTACAGTAGACAAAAGTTAAAGAATTCTATGTAACATTCTAAACGTAGTATTTATGTGACAATAATGGAACCTTCACCCGTTAGCTGGAATTCAAGCAACTGGCAAAAATCACAGAAAATAAATAAATTAAAAAATACCAATTTAAAATTGGCCTGTCTCAACTTTAGTTTGCCAATCACGCACTCTCAAGAAAACAGAAAAATCTTTTATTCAGCATCTACCAATCCCCATATGTTCCAGATACCAGAGTTTTGACCTTAACTCTCATCCAGGCCATATCCAGCTGAACCTTTTCTCCACCTTCTCCAAAGCCTCCACATCCTTCCTGGACAATATTTCAAATGTGGCCTACCCAAAGTTTTGTACAGTTGCAACATGCCTTTCTGACTTTTATACTCAATGTCTTAAGCAACAAAGCCAAGCAGGCTGTATACGGTCTTCATCATTCTATCTGCTTGTATTGCCATTTTTAGGGAGTTATGGGCTTACACCCCAAGATTACTGTCAGAATAAAACCCATATACCACTTCTTCCACCCCCCCCACCCCCCCCACATCTTATATGTCCAAGCTAACCTACCAACTCATTGTCCATGTAGCTTAATCTTCAGGAATATACCTGCAATGAGGGACGAAGTCCATAGGTCTTTGAAGGTGGCAACACAGGAAGACAACATGGATAGGAAGGAATGTGGAATACTGGCCCTCATTTCACAAGGAACAATATACAAAAATAAGGCTGTTCTACTCCAACTTTAAAATCCTGGTCAGACCTCACCTGGATTACCGTGTGCATTTTTGGTCTCCAATGTACAAGGTTGAGACAGCACTGGAAAGGATGCAGAAGAGATTCATCAGGATTTAAGATTCCTTTAAGTGATGGTAAGGGTACAGAATATGTAATATTACACAAAACTACCTTCTGCCAGCTGCAAGGCAGACAAAAAGTCACCATTATTGTCGTCCTTTATCCCTTACTGTATGAGAGAAAGAAAAGCAAAATAGAGTCCCTTCAGAATCAATGAGTGCCCCTTGATTCACCTCCAGTGCTCCTGCAGCCTCTGCATCCATCGGCAGCCCGATCTCCAGGTCCAAACCTCTGATATGATCAAAAAACCTTCAGCATCTAAAATCCCTTCAGGAGCCCTTCTTGTTCTCAGCACCCTTTCACATCCTGGCTCCAGTACATGGTACCCATGACCCAGTCTCCAGCAGCCCACGGCCTGTGCGCGGATCTCCCGACCTGTCACCCACAGCCTCTGTGGGTCCCTCACTGGTCACTGTCGTGGTCACCATCCTACAGGACTGTCAAATCTGCTTCTCCTGCTCAACAGAGAATGCTCTCCCCATTTCTGGTGCTCCGCATTGGTCCGCTGCTCCCCTGGAGTCTGCAATCCCTCAAGGCTGCTGCCAGCACAGGTTCTACCATCTTAGGCAAGACCCAGCAGTTGCAGAATTTTTAATAAAAACACCGTTGGCTCCTTTAGCAGGCCATTTAAAGCCAGCATGGAGCCTTTGACTTTGCAACTGGGCGGTTGAACTCTTCAGAGCAGTGTTGTGCCTTTGCTCCGCACTCTCCCAGGTCTGCACCTGTGGCAGTGCAACCAACGTTCATGAATGTTGCCTGGGTTGGAGTAATTTGGAATGAGAGGCCTTTTCTCCTAAAGGGAGGTAACTGAGCCAAATAAGATTATGAGTATAGACAAGGTAGACTGCTGGAAACCTTTCCTCATACAGATGAGCAAAACTAGAGACATAATTTTGGGAAAGTAGGCAAGTAACTGGAATGTGCTTCTTGAGGAATTAGTTTAAACTGGATTGCTGAGAAAAAAGGTTTTAAAAGTATCTAGTTGAGTACAGTAAAATCCTTGTGTCCAGCACCTATAGGATTGGTTGATGCTGGATGAGCACCATATTTAACTTCCATATTTTTAACCCTTTTTTGCCAGCTGCTTGAATTCCAGATAGTTGATTCAAGTGCAGTTAAAAACTTCCACTAAGTACTGAGTGCTGGGATATGTGATTAATACTGGTCAGCATGGATGAGTTGGGCCAAATACCTATTTGCAAGCTGGACAATTCTATGACTGCTAAACCAGGATTATTCTAGACTTAGAACCAGAAAACAGAATTCGCAATTGTATAATTATGTTTTCCATTCCATTAATGCAGCCATTAAAAGGCTAATTTTACCATAAGTCAACAGTTTTGCTAAAACCCAAATACTGGAAAAGATTAAGACAATCATTGCTGAGAAATATCGACTCGAAAAGCTCAAGCCAAGAATAAAGCTCAACATGTTTGACAAAAGAGGGTTTTAAAAAAAAACACACCAAAAACCCACGATATTGCCAGAAGGAAAAGCCGACATTAAGTAGACTTTGGTCATTTACACAGAACTGAAAAAAGCCGGCATAATGCTGGGTCAGCATATCTTTTTACACAGCAACCCAGCATTCCAAGAGCAAATAGGCAGGACATGCCACACAATAGCGTTGACATCTAGTGTTACATACAACATACTGTATTTGATGGCATGTTAGACCCATTATTTTGCCAAAAAATGGCTTGTGGCAAGCTGTCGGGAAACTCCTGGCACCACACTATAGGTGGTCCCCATTGTTGTGTTGAAGGTATCAGGTTTGAGATGAATCTGGACATAAGGGTCTGCAATCAAACTTTACTTTTATTAACACACAACAATTAATAGAAGAGCATGGGAAAATACACTAAATTTAATAAAACATGCACAATTTATAAGAGCATGGTAACTCATGCACAACTTAAAATATACACATGCAATTTATAAAAGCGTGAGAAAATACACGCACAAATTAATAAAACATACACACAACTTAAGTGTGGGAAAATAAGCACTCAATAAAGCATAGGCGCACAATTTATAATAAAGCGTGGGAGAATCTACTGCAAGTATCGATTTATACCGGTGGTTTTCAAACTTTCTTTCCACTCATACCACCTTAAGTAATCCCTCTGCCATTGGTGCTCGCTGATTAGTCAGGGATTGCTTAAAGTGGTATGTGAGTGGGAAGGTTGAGAATCCCTGCTGTAGACCCAATTGTTACAGAAATATTTTGCTTGAGAAAAATTGTCATTGGCCCATTTCCTTTGGAGTTCTGAAACCGTGCACATAACGAGTCCATTAGGGACAATTAAAATAGTGGTTTTCAATTTTTTTCTTTCCACTCACATACCATCTTAAATAATCCCTTACTAATCCCCACTATTTATCAGTGGGGGTTGGTGACTGATAGAGATAACGATAGGGGCTTCAGACTGTTCAAACTGAGGACAACCCCACAGACCAACTTGCTCACAACACAAGGTGACTAGAGCCATCTGAAAGCGGAGAGGAGAGCGGTGGGATCAGTGTGGGGGGTGGTCTTTTAATCACAATGCCACTCTCCAACATTAATCTCCTCTACCTTAATATCTGAAGGTCTGTCAGTGACCATCTTGAATACATTCAGTAACTGAGCATTCACACCCTCCAGATTCAGTACCTTTTCGTGCATACTTTTTAATCTTATTCATGAATGATCAAGCCCCTATTGTGAAAGGCCAACAGCCACCCCACATCTGTCCTGTCAAAACCATGAATTAAGTACTTATGAATTAAATCATCTTTCATTTTCCTCCCAGCAACACATCAATACCCTCCTAACGAAATGGTGAGTCTAGTAGAGGAGGCATCACTATTTCACCACCAGCTCCAGCCATTTCATCTACAGCTCATTTCAGACTTCTGCATTTATGGGACCATGCATAGACATCCGAGATGGGCTCAGCCCCAATTGCCTGCCGGTCAGGTATTCCCTAGTGAAGTACTCACTGTCAGCCAGATTCACCCTGCCTTTTACTTTTGCTGTATAATTGCAGTTCAATCTGGCAGACCTAGTGATGTACTGGGAATGATACCTTGCCGGGTTGGTGCCGAACCCAGCCACACTTTGCGATTGCCTTCTCCCTAAGCAGTTCACAGTAACAGAGAGCAGGCCACCGGGAGAGAGCAAGACAGCAGGATTATTATTAACAAGAAATTTCCAGTTGTCCAATTTGCATGTTTTGTTTAAGTTTTGAAATGCTTTCCTGCAAATACACTAGAAAAATACAGTACACAAACACATCCATTCCCACCATGGTGTCAGAATGCCAGATCACCCCTTTACACAGATGGTTGTTCCGGCACTGTTACTGTACCATCTGCCGGAAAAAAGCCGGGACTGGAATGACCCCACCATTCCGTGTCGGTGCTTTTTAAACAGCAGGCATAACGTTAAAAAGCTGCAAATATCCAGGAACAAAGTGGCAATGTAAAGTTTTGCTTTAGCATGCTAATGCAGAAATCAGTCAGCTTGGAAGTTCTCCCTGCATGGTAGCAAACACCAACTGCATTTGCTATATTGATTTACATATCAACAAACAAGTAGACCGACAGTAGTCAAATGTAATATTCTGTTTCTAAGATGACTGAACACCTCAGCAACAGGTTTAAGCTCTGTATTTATAAAAGTATTTATTTTCTTTCCATTACTATCCAATATTTCACTAAAACCCTGAAAATAAGATTTGAAAAGCCCAACACCAATAGTCCATGTATTTATTTAGGAAGAGCAACTTGTGCATCAGTTCTTTAACCAATATTGCAGAAAACATACATGACATTATATACAACCCGGAGATTTTTTTCCTGCAGGCACGGCAGAATTACCACTTATTGGTAGTGCAAAAATTGTCCTCGATGTCCAATAAACAAACTGCAATATAGAGAGAAAATCAATAGTGCCAAAGAATCCTCAAATGAGACCCTGATCGAGTTTGTCGTTGAGGAGTTTGATGGTGGAGGGGGAACAGCTGTTCCGGAACCTGGTGGGGCGAGTCTTGGGGCATCTGGACCTCTTCCCTGATGGCAGCGGTGAGAACAGTGTGTGCTGGTGACGTGGATCCTTGATGACTGCTGCTCGATGATGGTGGTTGATATTCTTTTTCTTCTTCTTTGGCTTGGCTTCGCGGACGAAGATTTATGGAGGGGTAAATGTCCACGTCAGCTGCAGGCTCGTTTGTGGCTGACAAGTCCGATGCGGGACAGGCAGACACAGTTGCAGCAGTTGCAGGGGAAAATTGGTGGGTTGGGGGTTGGGTTTTTCCTCCTTTGTCTTTTGTCAGTGAGGTGGGCTCTGCGGTCTTCTTCAAAGGAGGTTGCTGCCCGCCGAACTGTGAGGCGCCAAGATGCACGGTTGGAGGCGAGATCAGTCCTCTGGCGGTAACCTTCTCTATTGTACCTCAATGGATTTGTCCGCACAATTGTGGTCAAGCATCTAGTTAAGGCAAAACATTCCTCTTTTCAACCTGCAATTCAGTTATTCCCCAGCTTCAGCATTAAAAAAAATTCACTATTACAGACCTGCATTCAAAGGTAGCACAGAAACTTCCCAATTAGTTTAGGTGCAGCCTTCTCCCAACTCGAGGGTCAGCAGGATAACTTTTTTTAAATCCATCTTCCTCTTAACAATAAATAGAATGAACAGAAGCATCTCCCTCGATAGAATGAGCATTTGAAGAACAAATTCTCACCTTCCTCCCTCTGGAAAATTTTCAACTTGAAATGCAAACAAATTTTTTTTAAAAAGACATACCGTTGGAGAATACAATGAGCTTCAACAAAATTTACATTCATTTGACTGCAGCAAACCTCAAAAGTCATACATACAGGCTAGACCAGAGATAGCTTGAGGTAGTTACAAATGGAGCAGACAGTTCATTAGCAAATTACCACTTATAGAATGCTTATTGCTGTTTCCACCTTGTCTGAATAGCTTGGAGCTGAAGATAAAGATTAAACTAAATCTGCATATGATCTAAAGAGGGAGGGTGTGCACATAAAGAATAGGAACAGTGAAAACAAAAGAATCTGGATGGGTGAGAAAATAAATTAAGAAACTCATTGCTTATTACAGATAAGAGACAGCAGAGAGCAGAAGGTGCCCAGAACATGCAGCCAGGAGAAGTGGAGGCAGATGATAGCAGCATTTAAAAGGAATTAGAAGGTACATGAACAGGCAGAAAATAGAGGGATGTGGACCATGGGTACGCCGGTGTTATTAGCTTAAATTGGCATCGTAATCATGTTCTTATGCTATTCGCATCAATATTTTATGTTCTAGTTAGGGATAGAAGCATCTCACAAAATGCTCAAGGAACTCAGCAAATCAGGCAGCATTCAAAGGCAAAAGAGTCAACATTTCTGGCTGAAACCTTTATTCAGAAATTGTAAGAAATGGGTCGCCATCCAAATAAAATGGTGGGAGGGATTCGAATACATGTAGGTCAGTGAGAGGAGAAGTGAAATATAAGAGTCTTGAAGAAGGGCTCAGGCCCAAAATGTCAATAATCTATCTTTACCTCTTATGGACAATGTGACACTGGCTGAGTTCCTCCAGCATTTGTATTTTGGCAATGGGTAATTACGGGGTGGGGGGGGGAGGAGGAAAAAAGGTGAGGAAGTGACAGGAGGAAGAGGCAGAGGATTGAGGAAGATGCATTCTGGTAGGAGGGAAGGAAGGAAGGAAGGAGGAAGAAAGCACTATAGGTATAGGGCAGAGGAGGGGAAGTGAGAAAGTATGGCACCACAGAGAAGGGGGATCTGAGGGAGTGGTGGCTTGAGAAAATAAGGGAGGTTATTAAAATTTGACAGTCAATGTTGACTGCAAGACAGATATACAGTGCTGTTCCTCCAAGGTGTGAGTAGCTCAGGTTGGTGTGGGAATGGGAAGTGTTAATTCAAATAGCTGGCCATTGAGTGATCCTGGACATTGCAGCAAGAAATCTGATGAACCTTCATTGCACATCCTATGTTGCAATGGGTTATCCTTTAAGTTGGAAACGCCCCACAAGTCTGTGCCACCCAATTATTCGAAACCAGCGCAGTTTGTCCAAAGTTTGTACTTTCTCCCAGGTCCTCTGGTTTCCTCCCACTCTTCAAAACATACCAGGGTTGTAGGTTATTTGGGAGGCACAGATTCATGGGCCAGAAGGGCCTGTTACGATGCTGCAAGGCAGATTCGAAAGGCCAACGTGGCCTGTTTCCGCTCCGTAAATGGTTATATGGTTAAGTCTAAATTTATGTGTAAAATTTAAAATCTGCATAACTGAAGTGCGATACTTGCAAATCCAACACAATGTTTGCATTCCTTCTTGTGAATAGGGACTCAAATCCCTCTGAAGAATAGCACCTTCCAATATCTTAATTTTTTTTAAAAATATTTACTTCTTTCCTCTCCACAGTGGAGTTCCTGCTAGTCTACGTTATATACTCCATTCTCACTCAGCACACTCGAATAAATCATGCTTCATCCCCCCCCACTAATTCAAATCAGTGAAGAAAATTGTGAACAGCAATGGACTAAGTACTAATCTCCCTGGCAATCCACCTTGCAGCTTCTCAACCAAAAAGTAACACTTCATTCCAATTCATCACAAATCTTCAAATCCAGGCAAAATTTGACACAATACCAGGAATTCAAATTTTAATAATTTCTTGTCCAGCACTTTAAGCCATTCTTCATATTTTAAAAAAAGCCTGGTACATATTAAATGGCTTGCCATAATCTGCTCTCCAGTTATAAAATCAAAATCTCTCAATATTTATCAAACATTATTTTGTTTTTTTGCAAATCCGTTACTTGTTACCACTTCCTTGCTGAGAGATTCTAGCATTTTCCCCAATATTGGCGTCAGGTTAACTGGTCTACTTTGGAATTACAGGTTGGGATTCCCAGTCTGTGAGAACCATTCCAGGATCCTGGAATTTAGGCAGTTGACTATACTATCTCCCCAGTTGCCACCTTAAAAATCCTTTCTATCACAGATTTGCTAGAGTTTCAGTCTTACACCATTGTCAATTTTTACATTTTCTCATGCCACTTAACAACCAGATCAATTTATTCTCTCATGGCACAATACCAGATCTAAAATCAACTCTTCTCTGAGCACAAAAGATCCAGAAAACATTCTCTAAAACAATGAACTAAATTTCCATACAATTACTCATTTTTGTAGTTATGTCTTTATGGAAAATCCCTTCGGATTATTGTTTTATTCTTTATACATACATCAATAATATTTTTTGTAATTAGACTAAATCTATTCGTGGTGGATTTGGGGTTTTAGAGACCACTCCTGCACGTCTTCTGCCCATTTCTGTTTCTCATGTCTAACCAACATGACTCGACCAGTGAATTCACTAAGCTTTTCCAGGCAACACTAATGGCAATTCTGCCTTATGACAAGCAGAAGGCAATTTTATGTAATATTACATGTTCTGTACTTTACATGACAATAAAGGAATCTTGAATCTTGCTTGGTTCCTGCTTTCTGATTACGCCTCCAAAGTGCAGCATGTCACACTTGCCTGAGTTACATTCCATTTGCCATTCTCTTTCCTGGTTCATCTAGATCAGCCACTCAAATTTATTTGGCAATGCCCCACCCCTGGACATTGGCCAAAGTTTATAGGCACCCCCCCCACCCCCCACTGAAGCTATGAAGTTTTTTTTTCTGTACTTCTCTCCACTGAATACATTAAAAAATGGTTTCAGGATGTGAAAAGAAAACAAGGCTTTTACTTAAATGTGCTGTCCCCCCCCCCTTGCCCCCCTTCTGGGGAGACTGTCAGGCCCCCCCATTGAGAACAACTGATCTAGATCCTATTATAATTTCAGACAACCTTTACTATCCACAATACCACCAATTTTGGTGTCATCCACAAACTTACTAACCATGCTAACTACTGTACATTGAAACCCAAGTCATTAAAATGAATGACAAACAACAGTGGACCCTAAAACAGTCAGGGCAGCACACCATTGGTCACAGGCCTCCAATCTGAATAACAACCCTCCACTAGCAGCTTTTGTCTCCTACCATCAAGCTATGCGATCTGATCTTCCAGAACAGTCATGGAAGATCTTTTCAAATGCCTTGCTAGAACCCATGTAGACAACAAATTGGTAAAGGAACTCAGCAGATCAGAGAGGATCCATGGGTAGAAATGGTTAAGTCAACGTTTTGGGTCTGAAATGTCCCCATTCAGAAAACATAGCTTCCAATCCACTGTCATTAACCAACCATTATCTGTATCTCTATTCCCTGCACATCTCCGCTTCCCCATCCCAAACTTAACAAGGACAGGGTCAACTCATCCTCGCTGACCATCCCATCACCTTCCACACCCAACATATTATTCTGTGTAAATTCAGCCACTTGCTAATTTCACCACCAGTCGCACTACACATCTCCCCCATCCCCCCACAAAGATCCAAAGTCACGCTGCCTTCCTTTCTTAACTCTGGATTGGCCAAATATAGCAGCCAGAGGCAGGAATGCTACTCCTCAGCCACTGTCCATCACATTTCACATCTACCACTGTCAGTCATATTTTACATCTGCTTGGTTTTCCAATCCCGTGTGGAACCTCTGCCTCACCATTCCCATTCGGCCTGATTTACATTTTCCTCAATGTAATGAGCAATGTTTGCATACACAGATTATTTGACCTACTACCATCAGGAAGGAGCTACAGGAGCATCAAAATCATAACCGCCAGGCAGGGAAACAGCTTCTTCCTGCCACCTATTATATTGAGGAATGGCATCCTGTTACCTTGGATTTCTTATAAATAGAAGAAATTATTCCAAAGAATATACATCATTATTTTATTTTATATGCATCCTTTTGCTGTGTCAAAGGTGCTGAAGGATTCCAAATCGTATCGGAGGTTCGGATCTGGAGCTCGGGTCGCCAATGGTTTGAACCAGGCTCTGTGAAGCAGCGCTGGAGGTGAATCCACGGACACTTGGTGACGTGGTGGTTGGGGGTGGTGGGGGAACGACTCTCTTGTTTCTTTGACTGTAAAAGGCGTTTCAGGCAATTTCTGCTGATGGAAAATCAGTCTTACACCAGACAAAAGGCAATTTTGTGTAATATAACACTTTTTATTACATGACAATAAATAGAACCTCGATTTTTTTTGTGATGCGCATTATGCACGTGTACTGTGGTCTGGAGAAACGCTGTTTTGTCTGGTTGTATATGTATAGTCATATGATAATAATTATGAAATCGGGATATTATGGCAGGTGGAATACATGGGAGTTTGTGAACATAATCCACATCCCCTCAACCATACCTGCCAGAAGTTTACATCTCCCAGAAAGCCCAGGGAGGCGCCAAATTCTCCAGGTGAAACGCAAACTGTCAATGTTATAATACAGTGGGGAGGCTAAAAGTTACAAAAAGATTTAATTTATTTGCTCAAGGGATGTTATCAGTAATGCAGTACTTACTCCTAAATTGAGGCCATTAAATATGGAGTTACATATTGGTCAGACAAGAATGGAAATTTTCCATCCTTAAAGGACATTGGTAAACAAGTGCAATTTACAACAATCTTGTGGCTTCATGGTCTGTTAGTGAAATCGCTCTGCAGATTGGTTTTCTAATATAATAAATAAATCTGGAATTTGAATTTAAATTCCCCAGGTGTCTTGATGATATATTCAAACTACCTTTTCATTAATTTAACCAACATGCTATCCAGGTGGGGTAACACCCTGATTTTGGACAGAGCTCACAGATGGGAAGACGCAAATCCATGCTGGTCTGGGAAACTAGGATAGGGATAGGGATGCAGGAGCCCAGGCCACATATTTGGTTCAGGAATTACAAGGTCCCAGCTAACAAGAGGATGTGGACAAAGATCATTGCTGGATAGGAAATTTGACAATGGGACCATGGTAGACTATCCATATGAGAACTGGGGGTGGGTGTACTGTTCAGAACCTATCAAATTTTGGAAGACTCCATGAATGTACAGCAGGTCACTTTCACTTTTTTAAAAACTATGTTGTGCAAGTCATTAGGTCCTTGGAATACATCATCTCTCACCCAACACTTGGCACAGTTAGCGCAATGCTATAACAAAACCAGTGATGCGGGTTCGAATCCAGTGCTGTCTAAGGAGTTTATATATTTTTCCAATTCTGAATTGATTTCTTATAGGTGCTCTGGTTTCCTCCCACACTTCAAAACATCTTGTGGTTGCAGGTTAATTGGGGAATTTGGGCATGGACTTGTGAGCCAGAAGAGCCTGTTTCACTGCTGTATGTCTAAATGTTTAAAAAGAGCTTTAAGAATTAAAATAGCATTGCACTTACTCCATTCATTTAACTATTCTATGAACTGTATTTTATTGTTGCAGTCCATCCTCATAGTTGCAAGATAGCAAGCTTTTTCCACTGTACATCAAGCATGTGACAGTAAATGCAACTTTAAACTAACGATTCCAATACTTTCATTTCTGTCTCTTTTAGCATCTGATTCACTCCAGACCCACGGCTCTCCACTACTTGTAGAAAGTGTTCTGTGTAGGTAGACAAAATAATAATTTCTCTACCATTTTCTTATATTCAAATACAATTTCACCTTTTTGGCTTTGTGAAGGAATTGAGGGATTTGCCATTCGTGCCAGGACATAACACCAAGGTGAAAGATTATCCATGATCTTAGTGAATGTACAGCAAGCCCAAGGTACCAAATGGCCTTCTCCCGCGACCACATGTGATATGAGACTCCACATCAGTTATCATCTTAGTGAATGCCATTGCAGTTGACGGCAAAGCTTTTCCAGTCATTCAAGTGGAAATTGCCTGACAGTGAGGTAATCCAGCAACCATTTCTTATACAGGAATTAGACATTCAGCAAGCCCAAAAATGTTCCACATTATTTAAAACTAACCAACTTCAAAGCTATCAAAGAAATCAATGAGGCTTAAAAATACTCAGTGCAAATTAACCAAAATGAATAGAGCATTTAGAGGGAGAGGGGGAAAAAAATTACATCAGTCATCAGTTTTATTTTTTAGCATGCCAATAAGTTTCATCAACTTACCTCATTGTCAAACATGCTATGGCATCTTACAAAGAACGTCTTAGACAAGACTGGGAATTCAGTGGGTTGTTTTTTTATAGGGAATTCATGGTGATGGAAACAAATGTGAAGATGAAAATTCAGCTCAACTGAATAAAATAATATGGTTCTGCCCGAGCCTCCAGAACTGACGCACAGTATCCAAGATGCATAGCTTCATTTTAGCTAAGTTATTTCAATGTAATTCCAACTCCTCTCTGCCAGCCATTGAATAGTAGCTTGGGAAAGAACAGAATTCTGAAAGACTGCATCAAGTGGCATCAAAATGCATCAAGGGTGAATAGCAGGGTAGTTCGTGATTTTAACACTGGTTATCATTCTGAGAACATCACAAGACAGCATGCAGGAATGTCAAAGGCCACGGAAAAGTTGCTAACTTGGAGACAAAACACTACTAAACCAACCTCTCAGGTGGTTTACAATCATTTGAGCTCATGAACAATCATGAATAGTGACGCATGCTTAAAAGCCCACACATTTGCCTATTTTCTATGACTTGGTTACATGAGAGAATTTTATCGAAGACCAAGAGATTTTAAACCAAAACTTATCCCTTCACCAACAAGAGAGATAACTTGGTGAGTTATTCAGTGGAGAGATTTTGTAGTTTCCTTCACGTGAACACTAAAGTACTTCACTGGCTTTTAAGTACATTTGGAAGGATTACAATTATGGAAAATGTTAAATTTTGTTTTGAGCTGCAGAGCAACAAAACAACAAAGTAATGACGAATTAGAATCTGAATTTGTCATGAACACATCACAAAATTCATGGTTTTGCAGCAGTTACCACACAGCACAAACATTTCTATAAACAAATAAATAAAAATAGTGCAAGAAAAAGTCAACCGTAGTGTCAATTGTTCATTCAAGCATCTGACGGCAGACGGAAAGAAGCTGTCCTAGTGCTACTGAGTGCTCATCTTCAGGCTCTTGTACCTTCCCTGCTCCCCCCCCCCCCCACCATGGCAGCAGAGTGAAGAGGGCATGGACTGGGTGGTGGGCTGCTTTCTCTCTTGCAGACATCCTCGATGAAGTGAAGACAAATGTCAATGATGTCACATGACAAGTTAACAACGTAATGGACTTCTTTCTTGTCCTGAATGTTGGCACCTCCATACCAGCGATGCACCAGTAAGAATGCTCTTCATGGTACACGAGTAGAATTTGGGAGTCTTTGGTGACGGACTGATTCTCCTCAAACTCCTCACAAAGTATAGCTGCTCTTAAACATCATACATTGCTCATGAATTAAGTGAGAAAAAAACCAAAATATAGTGAAACTCCAGGTATCTGCAATTCAAGCAACCAGCCGCCTCAAGCAACGCGCAAAAAAAATTGAGTTAAATACATTTTTAAAAAATTTAAATGAGAATAAAATCATAGGTAAAAAATGCATTTGAAATTGTAAATTTTGGAAAGGAGAGTTTCTGAAGTAAAATCATGATTTGTCCTTGACACTTGTCCTGACTTCATCCCACAGCTAAACTTCAAGTTCAGCCTCAGGGCCACTCCAGACCTGCAAGTTCTAAAAACTATTTTCTTTGGCTTGGCTTCGCGGACGAAGATTTATGGAGGGGGTAAAAGTCCACGTCAGCTGTAGGCTCGATTGTGGCTGGACAGGCAGACACGGTTGCAGCGGCTGCAGGGGAAAAATGAGTGTTGGGTTTTTCCTCCTTTGCCTTTTGTCAGTGAGGTGGGCTCTGCGGTCTTCTTCAAAGGAGGTTGCTGCCCGCCAAACTGTGAGGCGCCAAGATGCACGGTTTGAGGCGAGATCAGCCCACTGGCGGTGGTCAATGTGGCAGGCACCAAGAGATTTCTTTAGGCAGTCCTTGAACCTCTTCTTTGGTGCATCTCTGTCACGGTGGCCAGTGGAGAGCTCGCCATATAACACGATCTTGGGAAGGCGATGGTCCTCCATTCTGGAGACGTGACCCACCCAGCGCAGCTGGATCTTCAGCAGCGTGGACTCGATGCTGTCAGTCTCTGCCATCTCGAGTACTTCGATGTTAGGGATGAAGTCGCTCCAATTAATGTTGAGGATGGAGCGGAGACAACGCTGGTGGAAGCGTTCTAGGAGCCGTAGGTGATGCCGGTAGAGGACCCATGATTCGGAGCCGAACAGGAGTAAAAACTATACTGCAACAAAAAAAGCCAAAAACAGACATGTTCCTGTTCAAGTTCTCAAAATTGGCAGAGGGAAACTTCTGTTACAATTAACAACCACCTCTCCATCTGGGAAAAGACTGACATACTCAGAACCCTAAATACCACAACTATGAGCATGGAAGTGTCTATGTGGTGCTATCAGTCAATGTCTGCAAGACCTTTTACTTTCAATTAGCAGCAATGTCGTTGGAGGTAAAAACACAGCCAGGTCGAACTGTGTACATTATACAGGTATAGCAAAGATAAAGGTACACAACCAGCATTTCAGACTAGAGCCATTCATCGAGGTATGAGAAAATTTGGGCACCTGCCAACATTTTGTCCAACCTTGATGAAGGGCTAAAGCCAGAAATGTTGATTAAGTAACTTTGCTCGAGAAAGTACACTGTTTGACCTGCTGAGTTTTTCCAGCATTGTTTTGACACTGTAATTGAAAGGCTGGTGGTTCCAGCCTCATAGCAATGCTGTGATCAGTAGCTGTCAAGTCATTTGAGTATTCTTAAAAACCAGTTTTATGGGCTTCCAATAAAGAACAAGACACAACCAACATTTAATCACAGTTTGCGCCAAGATGTAAGTGATGGCATGTAATACCTCAACACGACAGTTGACAGCAACACAGGTTGGAACCAAGCAAGATTTCATCGGCAGGTAAGCAGCCTTCACATCGTTTTAGAAATAAAAACAAAATTCTGCAGACACCTCTATTTAAATAAAATCAATGCTGGAGAAACTAAGCAGGTCAAAAAGTATACACTGAAGACAGTCAAGGCAGAATTTCTGCTCAGCTAGGGTTCTTTGGATCATTGTTCGTCAAGGTGGTGGGAGATGAATTTCTAACTAAAATTGAACTACCGAAATTACAAACAGAGGAGCAAAATAAATTAATAAAACCATTTGAAATAGAAGAAATACAGGAGATATTAAAAAAACTACCAAATAATAAAACACCGGGAGAGGATGGACTCCCAATAGAATTCTATAAAACAGTCAAAGACTTATTAATTCCTCCTCTTCTGGAAGTAATGAACCAGATTGAAAAAACAAAACATACCAGATTCATGCAAAACAGCAATAATTACAGTAATACCAAAGACGGGGAAAGATCCACTAACACCAGCATCGTATAGACCAATATCTCTACTTAACACAGATTATAAGATAATAGCTAAACTATTAGCAAACAGATTGGCCGACTGTGTACCAAAAATAGTAAAACTAGACCAAACTGGATTTATTAAAAAAAGACGAACAATGGACAATATCTGTAAATTCATTAACTTAATCCATGCAGTACAAGGAAACAAAACTCCAACAATAGCAGTTGCTTTATTCACAGAGAAAGCTTTTGACAGAGTAGAATGGAATTATTTATTCAAAGTACTACAAAAATTCAACCTACCAGAGAAATATATTAATTGGATTAAAGCATTATATAAGGGACCATTGGCGAAAGTGACAGTAAATAGATATATATCAAAACAATTTAAATTAAGCAGATCAACAAGGCAGGGATGTCCACTATCTCCCTCACTGTTCGCGTTAGCTATAGAACCACTAGCAGAACTGATAAGAACAGAAAATAAAATACGAGGGATAAAAATAAAAGAGAAGGAAATAAAATCAGTCTATTTGCAGATGACGTTATAAGATACATTTAAACTAAGGTTTAAACTAATTTGGCAGGGGTATGGGAACCAGAGTGATAGGGAAAAGGGTAGGGAAGATAAAGTAATGGCCAGGAAAAGTAAAATAGGAAAAGTAATGTTGGGAGGAGAAAGTTAAAAAAAATCAGATGGTTCAGTGAGTTTTCGGGTCAATGATAGTCTTAAGAAAATTACAAAGAAAAATAGTGGGCAGAAAAATCAAAAGAAAAGGTTACAGAAGTCACTAGATATTAAAAGGACAAAGAGCATAAGGGCACTTTATCTGAATGCCCGCAGTATTAGAAATAAGGTTAGTGAACTTGAGGTGCAAATCGGTACCCATGCCTATGATTGGGTAGCCATCACGGAAACATGGCTGCAAGGTGACCCTAAATGGGAATTAAACTTTCAAGGGTATCAGGTGGTGCAAAGAGATAGACAGGATGTTAAGGGAGGTGGAATTGCACTCTTAATCAAAGAGGAGCTCCAGGCAGTAGTGAGGAATGATTTAAGATCTAAAGAGCATAATGTTGAGTCCATTTGGGTAGAGATAAAGAATAACAAAGGGAAAAAATTATTGGTGGGTGTTATCTATCACCCACCAAATAACAATAGTTTAGTGGCACAGGAAATAAATAGAGAGATAAGTGAGGCATGTAATAATGATACGGCAGTCGTCATGGGGGACTTTAACTTCCACATAGATTGGAAAAATCAAGTTGGTCATGGGAGTCTGGAAGAGGACTTCATAGAATGCATCCGCGATAGCTTTCTTGAGCAGCGTGTTAAGAAACCCACAAGAGAAAATGCTCTCCTGGATCTAGAGTTGTGCAATGAGATAGGTAGAGTAAATGATGTAATAGTCAGAGAGCATCTGGGAAATAGCGATCATAGTATGATTGAATTTCTCATTCAGATGGAAGGGGAAATAGTTAGATCTAAAACTCATATATTATGCTTCAACAGGGGTGACTACCATAGGATGAGGGAGGAATTGGGCAGAGTGGACTGGGAGCACAGGCTCATTGATGAAACAGTTGAGGAACAGTGGAAGATTTTCAAAGAAATATTTTGTAATGCTCAACAAAAATATATTCCAGTCAGGAAAAAGGGCAGCAAGAGAGGGAAAAATCAACCGTGGTTAACAAAGGAAATAAAGGAGAGCATAAATTTGAAGGCGCAGGTGTACAAAGCTGCAAAGAGCAGTGGGAAACTGGAAGATTGGGAAAACTTTAAGAGACAACAAGGGGTTACAAAGTGGGTAATAATAAATGGGAAAAAGGATTATGAAAGTAAATTGGCACAAAATATAAAAACAGAAAGCAAAAAATTTTATAAATATATAAAACGGAAGAGGGTGGGCAGAGTTAACATAGGACCCTTGGAGGATGAGAAAGGAAAACTGGTGGCAAAAAATGAGAAAATGGCCGAGGCATTAAACAAATATTTTGTGTCAGTCTTCACGGTGGAAGACACGTCCAGCACGCCCAAGTGCGGAGTTAAGGATGCGAATGTTGGGGAGGGCCTTGATAAAATAGTTGTTACAAAGGAAGTAGTGATGGAGAAACTAATGGAACTAAAGCCAGACAAATCTACTGGTCCTGATGATATGCATCCAAGAGTTCTGAAGGAAATAGCACAAGTTAGAGTTGATGCATTGGTGGTCATAGACCAAAATTCCTTGGATTCTGGGCAGGTCCCGGCACACTGGAAGACAGCAAATGTCACACCATTTTTTAAGAAGGGATGTAGGCAGAAGACTGGAAATTATCGGCCAATTAGCTTGACGTCTGTAGTTGGAAAAATGCTTGAAGCTGTCATTAAATATGAAATAGTGAAACTTTTGGAACGTAAGGGTTCAATCAGGCAGACGGAGCATGGTTTTAGAAAGGGAAGATCTGTTTGACAAACTTGTTAGGATTCTTTGAGGATATAATGGGTGCAGTGGATAGAGGGGAACAGGTTGATGTTGTATATTTGGATTTCCAGAAAGCGTTTGATAAGGTGCCGCACAAGAGACTTCTCAGTAAGTTACAGGAAAGTGGAGTCCGGGGAAGTCTATTGGCCTGGATTGAAAATTGGTTGTCTGACAGGAGGCAGAGAGTCGGGATAAATGGGAGTTTTTCAGGTTGGCAGAGAGTGGTAAGTGGGGTGCCGCAGGGGTCAGTGTTAGGCCCACAACTGTTCATCATTTACATTGATGACTTGGAGGAGGGGACGAAATGTGGTGTCACCAAGTTTGCCGATGACACCAAATTGAGTGGAAGAGCAAATTGTAATGAGGATGCGGAGAGTCTGCAGAGGGATAGAGTTAAGCTGGATGAGTGGGCAAAGGTCTGGCAGATGGAGTACAATGTTAGTAAGTGTGAGGTTAAACAATTTGGCAAGAAAAATAAAAGAGCTGAATATGATTTAAAGGGTGAAAAACTACAACATGCTGTTGTGCAGAGGGACTTGGGAGGGCTTGTGCATGAATCGCAAAAAGTTAGGTTGCAGGTGCAGCAGGTTATTAAGAAGGCAAATGGAATGTTGGCCTTCATCGCTAGAGGAATTGAATTCAGGAGTAGGGAGGTCATGTTGCAACTGTACAAGGTACTGGTGAGACCGCACCTGGAGTACTGTGTCCAGTTCTGGTCTCCATATTTGAGGAAGGATATACTGGCTTTGGAGACGGTCCAGAGGAGGTTTACTAGGTTGATCCCTGGGATGAAGGGGTTGACTTATGATGAAAGAATAAATCATCTAGGATTGTATTCGCTCAAGTTCAGAAGAATGAGAGGAGATCTTATAGAAACATATAGGATTATGAAGGGAATGGATAGGATAGATGTAGGAAGGTTTTTTGAGCTGGCCGGGGAAACTAAAACGAGAGGACACAGTCTTAAGATTCGGGGGAGTAGATTTAGGACAGAGTTGAGGAAAAATAGTTTTTCCCAGAGAGAAGTGAATGTTTGGAATTCTCTAGCCAGGGAAGTGGTTGAGGCTGCCTCATTAAACATATTTAAAATTTAGTTAGATAAATTTTTACATGATAGAGGAAATAGGGGATATGGGGAGAAGGCAGGTAGGTGGAGTTAGGTCATAAATTAGATCAGCCATGATCGTATTGAATGGCGGAGCAGGCTTGATGGGCCATTTTTGGCCTGCTCCTTTTCCTACTTCCTATGTTCCAATGTTCCTATACTTAACAGAACCTGAAATATCAATAAAAGAATTACATAAGAAATTGAAGGAATATGGAGAAGTATCGGGGTACAAGATCAAAGCAAATAAAAGTGAAGCAATGCCAATGAATAATGCGGATTTCACAAAGTTTAAGAAAGAATCACCATTTAGGTGGCAAACACAAGCAATTCGATACCTAGGTATACAACTAAATAATAATCTCAGCCATCTATATAAACTAAATTATCAGCCATTAATGAAAAAATTACAAGATGACTTAGAGCACTGGAAAGACTTACCACTAACACTGATAGGAAGGATAAACTGTATTAAAATGAACATCTTCCCAAGGATACAATACCTATTTCAATCATTATCAATTCACCTAACAGAGAAATTCTTCAAGGAGCTAAAGAAAATAATAAGGAAATTCTTATGGAAAGGGGGGAAACCGAGGATAGCACTAGATAAATTAACAGAATTGTACAAACAAGGAGGCTTACAACTACCAAACTTTAAGAATTATTATAGAGCTGCACAATTAAGATACCTATCAGATTTTTATCAAAAAAGGGAAAAACCAGACTGGACCAGATTAGAGCAAGATAAAATAGGGGAGAAGATACCTGAGCATAAACTCTATAAGTGGGATGAAAAATTGGTGCAACGTAGGAATTCACCAGTACTGCACCATCTGCTCAACATTTGGAAGAAGATTCACGTAGAAAGGAATAAAATAAATTATCAACTACCAAAATTAATATTGACACAAAATCAACTAATCCCTTTCACAATAAATAACCTTTCCTTCAGAGAATGGGAAAGAAAAGGGATCAAAAGAATAGAAAATTGTTTTTTTGGGAAATAAATTATTATCTTTTGAACAAATGAAGGACAAATATAACTCACGATACAATGTTTCCATACCACCAACTGAAAACCTACCTGAAGGACAAATTGGGAAACAGTCTGAGGTTACCAGAAGGAAGCAATTTTGAATATGTGATTAGACACAATGATAATTAAAAAGTTTGTAACAAACATGTATATCAAACTGCAAGAAAAGGAGAATGAGGAAACAAACTGTAAACCTAAACAAAAATGGGAACAAGGTCTAAACATAAAGTTAAAGAATGAAACATGGGAAAAGCGATGCTCCGGAACTATGAGAAATACAATAAACACGAGGTTACGCATGATACAATATAATTGGATACACAGGCTACACATCAAACCCCAAAAGTTAAATAAATGGGACCCAACAGTACCTGACAGATGTTTTCGCTGTAAAAAGGAAACGGGAACAACAGTACATGCAATTTGGACATGTGAGAAAGTGGAAAAATTTTGGGAAGATCTAAATCAGGTATTAAATAAAATCACAAAAAGCAATATACCAAAAAAACCAGAGATCTTCCTCCTAAGTAATACAAGAAACAAAGAATTTGGACTCGATTTGGATGGAGCACAAAAAAGATTTGTTATGATAGCCTTAGCTGTAGCAAAAAAATGTATTATGTCAACCTGGAAATTAGAAGACAACTTGAGAATACAATAATGGTATAAAGAAATAAATAAATGTATTCCATTAGAAAAAATAACATACAATTTAAGAAATAACATTACAATATTTGAACAAATATTGGAACCGTACATGAAATACAATAGAGAAATCCTACCATGGACCTCCACCACCTAAAATGACAGAAGGAGAAGACAACGAAATGAACTGACTCAGTATGTTAAAGTAAAAGACAAAAATGTCTTGTTTATTTTATTAAGTGACGATGTTATAGATAGAGAATTTAGGTTAAAATGGCTTAAGTTAAAATGTGATGATTAATCATAAAAAGGGAAGCCAGAACGGACAGGGAGCTTACTAGCAGCCAAGGACAAAAAGTTCAGCTGGATATGTTTTTTTTAAACATATCTTTTCATGGTCATAGTGAGAGACATGCAGGAGACAAAAGATTGATAAGAAGGGTGAGAAACAAAATTTAGTGTATGTAGAGTTCGCAGCGTACGTAACGAACGTGATAATTAAAAATGCAGTTGTACTTAGAATGCTTTTGCAATACTAACCAATTAAAACAGTATTAATAAGAAGGGGAAGGGCAAACAACAAGGGTATAAAAATCAATGCACTGTATGTATCGGGGCTTAACTGGTGAGAAGCCAGTTGAGTCCAACTCTGCAGACTTGTAAATAAAGCTTGTCGTGTCATCAGATTTAAAGAGACTCATGTGTGAGAAGTTTTATTTCTGACAAATGGGGGCTCGTCCGGGATGGTGGAACTGGTACAATTCCAAAGCTGAATACTGCTATTAGACGGGTAGGCAATTAGTTTTAAAAACAGTGGATAAGAACCAAGTCAGGGGTTTAGGAAACCAAGTGAAATTACCAGGCGAAATGCGAATCCATACAGCCTTGCAGGGACTTTTTCCTACTGGGTATTTGCCGGTTCGTGAGAGACAATAAAAACCAGAGGGGACGTTAGAGAGAGACCAAGTTTCTCTTGATCTTGTTCGGTTAGTTGTCCAAATTTGGGAAATCATGGTCAATGAATTGAGGGACTCCCCCCACCAAGGCCATTGCTCTGAGATCCGTGGACCCCCGCAGACCCAACAATTGGTTACATTAAAAGTTCCTGCAATTCTAGTTGCAAGATCAACAAAAAGGTTATCTCCCCCAACTGCGTGACCGAAACTTTCATGGTTATTTGGATGGACTTGAACTAAGTCCGGCTGTCTTAAAGGGGCAGGCACTTTATCCAAGGCATTTTAGTTTCCACCATTAATTTTGTCAATTGCATTTTTAGGGTTCCATTCATACGTTCAACCCTCCCTGAGCTTTGTGGATGCCAAGGGGTATGCAATTTCCAAGAGACCTGTAATGCATTACAAATCAATTGCTGGATTTTTGAACAAAAATGTGGACCCCTGTCTGAATCTATAGAATCCATTATACCATATCTGGGGATTATCTGCTCTAGGAGGAGGCGAGCTACTGTAGAGGCTGTAGCATTTACTGTTGGGAAGGCTTCCACCCATCGGGTAAAGTGATCTATTACCACCAACAGATACTTCCATCTTTGGACTTGAGGTAACTCTGTGAAGTCGATCTGGATACTTTGAAAAGGGCGTATGGCTAATGGTTGACCTCCCATGGTCCCTGTCCTCATTATCTTCTTATTAATTTTTGTGCATAGGTGACAGTTCTGCACCTCCTGTTGGGCCAAGGTGTAGATTCCCTTACACACATATTCTCGAAGCACTGTGTCACATAAGGCTTGGGTGCCCCAGTGGCTCTGATGATGCAGGTGTTTTAAAATATTGCGAGTTATTTCTTTATTTAGAACCATTCTTCCATCTGGTGTCTTCCATGTTCCATCAGGCAGCTGGCTTGCGCCCAGCTGAGCCATGTCCTTTTCTTCCTTAGCAGTGAAAATGGGAGCCTTCTTTATGCCTTGTCTTATTGGGATTAAGATCAGCAAACGGACTTCTTGTTGCATGGCTGCCCTTTTGGCTTCTTCATCAGCCAGTCTGTTTCCAATTGCTGTCGGGGTATCTCCCGTCTGATGGCCTGGTATGTAGACCACTGCTATTTCCTGGGGTAATGTCAAGGCTTCTAAAGTCAGAGTAATCATCTGTTCGTGTACCAATTCCTTTCCTCTTGATGTATTTAGACCACGCTCCTTCCAGATCTTACCAAAGGTATGCACTACCCCGTATGCGTATTTGGAATCAGTGTAAATCGTTCCAGTTTTCTCTGCCAGTATTCTGAGGGCTCTCTGCAAGGCATATAGTTCACAGGACTGTGCTGACCAGCTTCCGGGTAGTCTCGGGGATTCTACTACTTTCCAAGTATTTCCTTCTATTATAGCATACCCACTTCTTCTCATTCCGTCAACACATCTGGCGGAGCCGTCAATGTAGAATTCATATCCTTCTCCCAGCGGAGTATCGCAAAGGTCTTCTCGGGTCTTGGTCTGAAGATCTGTCAACTCGACACAGTCGTGCTCCACCTCTCTCTCTGTTTCACTGCCGTATAAAAACTGAGCTGGGTTGCAGCTATTAATCTTTGCAAACTGTAGATCTTCTCCGACCATTAAAATGGTTTCATACTTTAATATGCGAGAATCAGTCAGCCATCGATGGGCAGTTTGTGTTAATAAAACACTCACAGAATGGGAGGTGTACACAGTCATCTTTCCTCCAAAAGTAAGTTTACGTGCTTCCTCTACCAACAGAGCAGCAGCCGCTACTCCCTGGATACACGTCGGCCATCCGCGAGATACTGGGTCCATCATTTTGGAAAGGAAAGCCACTGGGTGTCGCTGACCGCCTTTTTCCTGTGTTAAAACTCCCACAGCTGTTCCTTGGTTATGAGTGACAAATAGCTGGAAGGGCTGTTTTAAAGAGGGCAGAGTGAGTACTGGGGCTCGTGTCAGGCGATGCTTCAAGTCCTCAAACCATCCCTCCTCCTCCTGGGTCCATTTCAATGGATATTCATTTTCATTTGTCAGCTTTTCATACATAAACTTCACCAACGCTGAGTAGTCCTCTATCCATAACCTACAGTAACCTAAGAGTCCCAGGAATTGTCTTATTTCCTTCTTATTACGGGGTAACGGCATTCTAGTGATTCCCGCAATCCGTTCAGGGGTAATCCGTTTCTGTCCTTTACTTATCTGGTGTCCCAGATATACCACAGTTCTCTCAACGAACTGTAACTTGTTCCTGGACACCCGTAGACCCTTTTTCCCCAGATAATTCAAGAGTCTAATTGTATCTCCCCTGATTTCTTGTTCCTTGGGTCCTGATAATAGTAAATCGTCCACATACTGTATTAGTTGGGAATCATCAGATTGTGGATAGTCCGCCAGGATTTGTTCTAGCATTCGTCCAAACAGGTTCGGAGATTCAGTGAACCCTTGGGGCAATACAGTCCACCGAAGCTGTCTCCGTCTACCTGTCCATGGATTTTCCCATTCAAACGCAAACATATCTCTACTTTCCTCTTCTAATGGACACGTCCAGAAGGCATCCTTCAAGTCGATAACACTAAACCACTCATGGTCTGGGGGAATCCGACTCATAATAGTATAGGGATTAGGCACCACTGGGTGGCGGGTCTGAACAATAGCATTCAAACTTCTTAGATCCTGAACTAGGCGATACGATCCATCTGACTTTATCACTGGGAGTATAGGGGTGTTATAAGGTGACATGCATTCTTCTAATAGTCCGTCTCGTATTAGAGTTTCAATTACCGGCTGTAGCCCTTTTCTCCCTTCCAAAGAAATAGGATACTGACGTTTCCTTACCGGCTGATGACCTGGTATTAATGTGACATGTAAAGGTGGGATGTCCAGACCTCCTCGATTTCCCTCCTTATACCAGACTCTCTCGTCAATCTGCCGTTCATCCTCTTCCTTTAAAGCACAGAGGTGGACTCGCACTTCTCCGTCCACAGGGAGAGCACCCAAACCTAGGAGAGCCTGTAAGTCCCTTCCTAGGAGGTTAAATCCAGCCGACGGTAACAACAAGAGGTCTTGTACCCCTTCTCTTTCTTCCAGTTTCACTGTTACTTGGGGAATTATTGATACCATTCTGGGAGCCCCTTCTATCCCAGAAATTGTCAAATTACTTTTTACAGGCTCAGTTCCAATTGGCACAGTTATTACACTACTTCGTTCCGCTCCTGTGTCCACCATAAACACTACCTCTTCTCCCTTGGGACCAATTTTTAGTTTTACCAGGGGTTCCCTCTTATACTTGGTCCCTAACATTTGGAACCCCTGACCCCCCCTAATCTTCTTCCATAAGTTCGAGGGCACGCAATTCCCTCTTGTATCGGGGGCATTCCCTCTTAAAGTGTCCTTCCTCATTGCAGTAATAGCACTTAACGAACCTCCGGGGTCTTCCCTCTCTTGGATATCTTGGATTGTTTAGAGGAAGGTTTTGTTTTCTTTCCCCTCTGGATTCGGCATTCATCTGTCGGATAGTCTGTACCATAACCTTTGTCGCCCTCTTTTGATCTTCTTCTTCTCTCTGCACATATACTTTTTGCGTCTTTTTTAACAGGTCGCTTAGGGGTTTTTCGCTCCAGTCCTCCTCCTTTTCTAATTTCTTTCTAATGTCCTGCCATGATTTGGAAACAAATTCAATTCGAATAAGCTGTTCACCCATTGGTGTACTAGGGTCCACGCCAGCATACTGTTGGACATTCTTTCTCACCCTCTCCAAAAAATCAGTAGGGGACTCGTCTTTCCCTTGGTGGTTCCCAAATGCCTTGGTGAAATTGTGACCCTTTGGCACAGCCTCCCGTATCCCTTTAATTGTCCACTCTCTATATTGTCTCATACTTGCCAATCCCTCGGGTGTTCGTTTGTCCCACCTGGGTTCATTTAAGGGATATTTTTGTTCATGGGGTCTGGGGTCCCCAGGTTGTTCATATTCCCACATGAGGAGGGCAGCCCGTCGAATCATCTGCCTCTCCTGGGGTGAGAATAATGTTCCCATTATTGCCTGCATCTCTTCCCACGTATATGTGTTTGGTCCCAGGAATTGGTCGAGCTGTTCAGCCAGTCCTATAGGATCTTCCAATAACTTTTTCATTTCTTTCTTAAATCCCCGCACCTCTGTACTAGTTAGGGGAACATTCACATATCCCGTTCCCCCTCCCGGTCCTCCCATAGGAACTTCCCTCAGGGGACTTAGGCTTATTGAAAACTTTGATGGTCCTGGACCAGTCTGGGATCTTGTCCAGGGTCGGTTTACCGGTGGAAGTTTAGGGTCCGACTCCCTTAATTCATTCTTTTTTTCCCGGCCTCTTTCGGGGCAATCAGATTCATCACCTTTCCCCTCCGGTAATGAGCTTTCCTCGGGCGCAGTAGGCACCGGGGGAATATAAGGAGGGGGAAGGTTGTCCAGAGGTTCCCACTTCTTTTCTCCCGCTACCCTCAATTTAAAACATTTTGTTAAGGATCCTGGCCAGGGAACCCAACAAAATGCATACGCTGACTCTTCTTGATTCACCTTTGGTCTCGAATTTACATATATGCTTAATGCTTGTCTAACCCAATCCTCATCAGATCCAAATTTCGGCCACCAGACCGAGGAACCTTTAATAGGTTGTTTCGACCAAAGGAGACAATATTGGACCATCTTTTTCTTGTTTTTGTCTCGATATCTTTTACTATCCCAATTTTCAAACATTCTCCCCAAAGGGCTGTCAAGGGGAACTCCCAGGAATTGTCCTGAATTTTCAGACGAGCCCTTAGATTTTGATCCTCCCATTTTCCCACCTAGATCTGTTTATCGTTGCTGAGGACCCTCTCATTCTGGACCCTACTCCCTTCTTCTCAGACGCCTCGTCGGAGGTACTGTCCCTCCTTCGGTTACCGCTGAGGTTTCCCTGGGGTTGACCCCTCTCTTCTCGGCACTTCGTCGGAGGTGCTGTCCCTCCTTCAGTTACCGCCGAGGTTTCCCTGGGGTCTATCCTAGAGTCCCACGACAGGGTCCTCACGCCACGACAAAAGCTCTATACCTGATCTATTACGTTAGGTTTTTTTTTATCCAAACAGGTGTATCCCGTTACACCTGTTACCCAATCCCCATTCATATATATATAATACACACATTTTAAAGAGAGAAAGGGGTGGATTGTTATAGATAGAGAATTTAGGTTAAAATGGCTTAAGTTAAAATGTGATGATTAATCATAAAAAGGGAAGCCAGAACGGACAGGGAGCTTACTAGCAGCCAAGGACAAAAAGTTCAGCTGGATATGTTTTTTTTAAACATATCTTTTCATGGTCATAGTGAGAGACATGCAGGAGACAAAAGATTGATAAGAAGGGTGAGAAACAAAATTTAGTGTATGTAGAGTTCGCAGCGTACGTAACGAACGTGATAATTAAAAATGCAGTTGTACTTAGAATGCTTTTGCAATACTAACCAATTAAAACAGTATTAATAAGAAGGGGAAGGGCAAACAACAAGGGTATAAAAATCAATGCACTGTATGTATCGGGGCTTAACTGGTGAGAAGCCAGTTGAGTCCAACTCTGCAGACTTGTAAATAAAGCTTGTCGTGTCATCAGATTTAAAGAGACTCATGTGTGAGAAGTTTTATTTCTGACAGACGACATTGTTTAAAGGATTGAACTTTGAATAAATGGGAAGGAGGGAGTGAAGGGAGGGGGGAAAAGGGGGAGAAAATGACACTGTATATATTCAAGAGAAAAATGTCTATGTATTTTGGTCAATATGGTTTATAGTGTGAAAAATAAAAAAAAATTTAAAAAAATATGGCATTGTGGCGAACTGTGCCACTCCATTATCAAACCAGCGTCTGGAGGTGCGGCCCCCCCCCAGGGGGCTGGGGATCACAAAGAAGTCTCGGAGGCGCATGACTTCAGAGGTCGGGTGATTGTGATAATAGCACCAACTGTAATTATTTAAACTCCTGCAGAGATTGCATTAAACAGTTCTGTTGGTTCAGTTCAAAATAAAAGGTGGTGGTAGTAAAGGAGTGTTTTTAAAGCAGGGGAAAATAATGACTACCTTTGACATGGTTAGTATTACTTTATTACTATCATGCACCAGTTATTATAGGTAAACATGAATGTGATGTTGAGATTTCAAATTAGATCAACCACAATCTTATTGTGAACAGACTTGAGAGACCCAATCGGTTGCTTCTGTTCCTAATTTGTTTGTACCAAATAAGGAGGGTAATTCATCTGCAATAAATGGAGAGGGGTCACAGGAAAAGTCATCACTGGAGTCCTCTTCAACCATTTCCTCCCAGCAGCTCTACACTAACCAGATGGATTCCATCGGGACACACAATGGATATAACACTCGCCAAAAAAATGCATCAACCATAATACAAGGCATTTCTGATTTTGTTAATCTTGAACTGCTATGACAGAAGCCAACCTGTGACTAACAGGTTCACAAGCTCAATTACAGAATAGTACAGTAGATGAACAGGTCCACAATGTCTGTGCTGGTCAAGATGCCAAATTACACCCAATTCTTTTCTGCCTGTACATGATCCATACCCTCCATTCCCTGCATATTTAAGGGTCTATCTTCATGTCTCTTAAATGCTACTATTGGATCTACTTCCACCACTAACCCTGGCGGCCCATTTCAAGCCCATCTCTAAACTTTATCCACTCTTGCATCAAATACACATCCTCTTGTACTTGAGATTTTTCCCTTGGAAAAGAGTGATCTTGTGTCCCCTATCAATGCCTCTCAATTTTACAAACTTCCAGCAAGCTGCATAACAATTCACTCGAATTAAAAGCAACGTCAGACTTCCTCAATGGAGAGCAAAATGGAGTTGCTTTCAGGTCAAAGATCCTTCCTCAGAACTGAGAAAGAGCAAAAAAAAAACAAGTTAGTTTCAAGTTGCAGAAAGGGTGGAGGGACACAGAGTAAGGGAATATTTTTAATAGGGCGAGGCCAGACATGCATTGGGATACGTTGCAGATGTCACCCAGTTAGTGGGGACAGTTGATAAGAATGTGAAATGAGGGGCAGTTATTGAGTTAGAATGCAGAAGACTTTTTCCAGCATCTGTAGTTTTTTTCTTAAATTTACAGTTCAGACTGATGTCACTTCTCAAACACGCAAGCGTTGTTGCTGCAATATTGCGTTTTAATCACCAACAACCTTCCTGCTGGAGCAGAGCGAACTCCATAACAGATGGGAAACTGTTCAACCAAAGTTGGCTCCACCCCAGAACCTGGGTTACTCCTGCTTCAGTCATTCGCTGTAGTATGCAGTGAACAGTTGTGTTTGTGTACATCTGGCAGCCAAGCTTCAAGTGATCATTGACTCAATCAAATAAATATGCGAGCTATCCTTCTGCATAACATCAAATTAAAACTGCCGCTACTAACCTGCCTCCACTGCACAACACTGATCCCAAACAACAAAATGTCCATAGCAAGACCCCAAAGAACTGCAAATATTATCTTTGCCCCTCCTCTTAAAGCTGTAGTTAAAAATTTGGCACAAAGTTCATGGTCCACTGTTAACTGTGATCCCTGCCCTCCAGTGCCATCAGGCAGCAAGGCATGGGAACCTGTCAGCAGGAAGATCATCACTGCATTCTTGACCCACCAAAGCCAGGAAGTGGTTGCATCCAACCAGAGGCAGCAAACCACTTACCCTTTATATTCAGTGCACAAATATACCAACTTTCAGGAAATTAAGGTGGGGGGGGGGGGGGGCGGTTAAATATTGAATTAATCAAATACAAGTTGTGGTATAGATACCACAGCTGCAGAATTGGATTAGAAGCTGAATACACCAAGCTAAACAGCTCAATTCCCTAGTCTGCCTAGCTTTAGAATATTTACCACTTGTCTAGGATAACACAGAATATTGATACCAAGACAACACAGTCCATCGAATAACACCTGGCTTCTAGTGTGAGCATACAATCCTTCCACTTCCGATGGACCACAGTGGGCTCAGTTTTCAAAATGTACTGCACATATTCATCTGGAGTACATGGACAGGCATTTCCTAAATCTGCACCCTCTACCATCAACAACATTATAAGACAATTCTTCTTTGGCTTGGCTTCGCGGACGAAGATTTATGGAGGGGGTAAAAAGTCCACGTCAGCTGCAGGCTCGTTTGTGGCTGACCAGTCCGATGCGGGACAGGCAGACACGATTGCAGCGGTTGCAAGGGAAAATTGGTTGGTTGGGGTTGGGTGTTGGGTTTTTCCTCCTTTGCCTTTTGTCAGTGAGGTGGGCTCTGCGGTCTTCTTCAAAGGAGGCTGCTGCCCGCCAAACTGTGAGGCGCCAAGATGCACGGTTTGAGGCGTTATCAGCCCACTGGCGGTGGTCAATGTGGCAGGCACCAAGAGATTTCTTTAGGCAGTCCTTGTACCTTTTCTTTGGTGCACCTCTGTCACGGTGGCCAGTGGAGAATTCGCCATATAATACGATCTTGGGAAGGCGATGGTCCTCCATTCTGGAGACGTGACCCATCCAGCGCAGCTGGATCTTCAGCAGCGTGGACTCGATGCTGTCGACCTCTGCCATCTCGAGTACCTCGACGTTAGGGGTGTGAGCGCTCCAATGGATGTTGAGGATGGAGCGGAGACAACGCTGGTGGAAGCGTTCTAGGAGCCGTAGGTGGTGCCGGTAGAGGACCCATGATTCGGAGCCGAACAGTAGTGTGGGTATGACAACGGCTCTGTATACGCTTATCTTTGTGAGGTTTTTCAGTTGGTTGTTTTTCCAGACTCTTTTGTGTAGTCTTCCAAAGGCGCTATTTGCCTTGGCGAGTCTGTTGTCTATCTCATTGTCGATCCTTGCATCTGATGAAATGGTGCAGCCGAGATAGGTAAACTGGTTGACCGTTTTGAGTTTTGTGTGCCCGATGGAGATGTGGGGGGGCTGGTAGTCATGGTGGGGAGCTGGCTGATGGAGGACCTCAGTTTTCTTCAGGCTGACTTCCAGGCCAAACATTTTGGCAGTTTCCGCAAAGCAGGACGTCAAGCGCTGAAGAGCTGGCTCTGAATGGGCAACTAAAGCGGCATCATCTGCAAAGAGTAGTTCACGGACAATTATGATTTGAAAATATAATCAGCATGTCTACATCATTTCTATATCACGTACAACTCCCGAGACAAAAGGTCCACTGTAGTCTTGGGCCACAGCTTGCATAATAGGGTGTGCTTAATTAATCATTGCTAGTAACAAATCATATAATGAATTTTTGCTTTCAAAAAAAAAATTCAAGGATATAACTTGGTTGTTCCACATTTCATGCATCTTTTGGCATCCTGGTTGGTCCATGCCTATTAAGACTCAGATGAAATTGATAACACATTTCGCCTTTGGCCATTTGGGACCGACTCCATTCATTCTGCAAATCTCATCACAAGCTGTAGTTCAATCTCATTCAGGCAGTTGTCTTTTTGTATGATGAGGAAGGAAAACCCCAAACATGCTGAACTTGACACTCAAATGTTTAATGTTCACATTCCAATAAAAAGTTTGATTTCCTGTTTTTAAAGTTCAACAATGTTGGTCAGATGTACCTGCTGCAAAATTTTTTTGTACTGGTTCTATTTTGAATTGTTAAAGGAAGTCACTAAATATTGTGCAGAATTGTTTCTTTGCTGCCCTCCTACTTTTTTTTCCTTCCAATTTAACTTGTGTGGGTCAGGATACCTGTTTTCAGGTCAACTGCAAGGAGCAGCAAGATTTGGAGAGGAAAGGAACAGAGCATCTCAACCACAGAAGGAAACCAATCACCCTCTCGTGCGCGTGCAAGCTCGAGTAACAGCAATTCAGCTCGACATTTCCCTGCCCTCTCACTATTGCCTTTTAGGATGGTTTGGACTAAAGTCTGCATGGCTGCAGAAGCACTGGACGTGAATCCATGAATGTAAGGGGCACTAGATCATTTTTGCTAATAGCGCGTCTTTGTCCGCCTTAAGCAGACTAAAGTTAATTTTGTGTAATACACCTGTTTAATGACATAATACAAGAAAATGATCACATACTACTCACAATCCTTTTGAATTAAAGATCTGAACATGACTCCACTACTATGGCAGACCATTGACACTTATTGTTGAACTCTGTTTTTCATGTCACTTTTGACTTCTTTTTGGACAGTCACCTTCATTCTGTCCTAAGTTTTTAACCTTTCTGCTAATTACAAGTCGGGATCTTATGCATTTATGTAAAACTGCTCAACCTGCCCTATTCGCACTGGGAAAGGTCGTCCCAGATGTAGTGTAGACTCTTATGGTGGCCAGCTGCTGTAGCCATTGTCACAGACTCATGCTTGTCCGGGGGGGGGGGGGGGGGGGGGGAGGGAGCATGATGCACCCTCATCGTCAATACTCGTGGAGCCTGGGCCTTTGGTTGTGACGCAGCACAAATTTCTGTGGGCCTTGCTGTTTTGCGTGCCACAGAATGTCTGCGTGGGCAGCCACTGTTCAGGGTTATCAAAATCCTTGTCAGCCAACATGAGGTGGATGTAATCTGGCATATGCTCTAAACTCCTCGAAGAACAAGCAAGGCCTATCGCCATCTGCCAGTGCCAACATCTTGTTCATTAACCTCAGGCCAATGATATGGAGGAGCTGTGCAGCTCACTTGCGTCATGAGAGACCGTAAATCCAGAGGAGGGCTTTGTATTTGCTGAGAGCTGGTGGGTCTCAAAGGAAATCCACTACTCGACCAGCCATGATAGTACGTAATAGCGTCCACTTCCATCTTGCAAACGTGGAACTGCACCTCAGCCTGCCAGAACCAAACTTCAAGTTAAGTGATCCAAAAGACAGACAGTCTGAGCGAAACTGCTGTATTGTCCATGTTGGGTCCAAAATCCCCCTCACCAATGTGGCAATTGGAATGAGAAAATAATCAAAAATAGTCAAGTCTAAGTTCAGTAAATGTTGTTTTTAAAACCCCTCGCGTTCCAAATTACGTCACACAGAACCTCCCAAGCCGGTATGATTAAGCCTCCACTGACCCGCTACAAGTTCACATTTCTCAGCATTTTTTTTTAAATCAGACACCTATCTGTCATTCCATCTGTCACCCACTTGAAAGCCTACTATACTTGTCGCCAAAGTTCAGCACGACTCCAAGTTTTTGTCATCACTTTGCTTTGTATGCACCAACATTCAAACCTCACTTAAAAAACTCTCGCTACTTCGGCTTCCTGTGACTGCAGGCAAACAAGAAATTCTACAAATGCTGGGGCTAGTGCAGTACGCAAAATTACTGGAGAAACAGAAGGTCACACAGCACCCATAGGAAGTAAAAGGCAGTCAGCATTTCAGGACCAAGTCCAGCATTACTTAATTTCTTTTCCAAGTGCCTCTACAAAACATTGAAGATAGGAGCAGGAGTAGATCATTCGATCCTTCGAGCCTGCTCCGCCATTCAACGAGATCATGGCTGATTTTAAAGTTCAGTACCCCGTCCCCGCCTTCTCTCCGTAACCTTTAATACCCTTATACTGAAGAAATAGATCTAATTCCCTCTTAAATAGATTTAATGAACCTGCCTCTACTGCCCTCTGTGGCAATGAATTCCAAAGATTCACCACCCTCTGGGTAAAGAAATTCCTCCTCATCTCGGTCCTAAATGGTTTGCCTATTATCCTCAAACCATGGCCCCGGGTTCTGGATTTTCCCATCCTTGGAAACATCCCATCTGCATCAAACATTGCTATCCACTTCCATCACTTTCCCCGGCAGCTCCTTCCAGGCACCTACCACTCAAAAAAAAACTCCCTTTAAGCTTTCCCATTCTCACTTTGAACTTGCAATTTTTTGATATTTCAAACCTGGTAAAAAGACTAAATATATAAAAGTGCTGGAGAATCCCATCAGCATCCAGAGGAGGCAAAGATATATAACCAACGTTTCGGGGACCAAGCCCTTTGTCAAGTCTAGTAGAAGCTAAAAAAAAAACAGGCAGGCACCTGAATAAAATGGTAGGGGAAGGAAGGAAGAAGGGACAGGGAAAAAGACCTCTCATATTTTCATACACTTCCACCAGGTTTCAACTCAACCTTTCTTGCTCAAGAGAAAACAATCCAAATTTTTCCAACCTCCCTTTATAGTTAACATAACATAACAATTACAGCACGGAAACAGGCCATTAGGCCCTTCTAGTCCGCACCGAACCAAACACCCCTTTCTAGTCCCACCTCCCTGCACAATGCATCTTCTTCTCATCCATATACCTGTACAACCTTTTCTTAAATAATACAATTGACTCCGCCGCCACTATTTCTCCCAGAAGATCATTCCACACGGCTACCACTCTCTGAGTAAAGAAGTTCCCCCTCATGTTACCTCTAAACCTCTGCCCCTTAATTCTTAACTCATGTCCTCTTGTTTTAATCTTTCCTCCTCTTAACGGAAATAGTCTATCCACATCCACTCTGTCTATCCCTTTCATAATCTTAAATACTTCTATCAAATCCCCTCTCAACCTTCTACGCTCCAAAGAATAAAGACCTAATCTGTCCAATCTCTCCCTATACTCTAGATGCTTAAACCCAGGTAACATTCTGGTCAATCTTCTCTGCACTCTCTCCACTCTGTTTATATCCTTCCTATAATTAGGCGACCAGAACTGCACACAGAACTCCAAATGAGGCCGCACCAACGTCTTATACAATCTCAACATCACCTCCCAACTCCTATATTCCATGCAATGATTGATAAAGGCCAGCATACTAAAAGCCTTCTTCACCACCCTATTCACGTGAGTTTCTACCTTCAGGGAACGATGTACCGTCACTCCTAAATCTTTCTGCTCTTCTGTATTCCTCAATGCTCTCCCATTTACCACGTATGTCCTATTCTGATTCTTCTTACCAAAATGATATTCTCTAATCCAGGCATCATCCTGATGAACATCTGACACTTTTTCATATTATTTTTCCAAATATTTATTCAGTTCCTTTTATCAGTGGTGTGATAACATTTTTTATGTTGTCTCAACCATGCATCAAAAGGAACTCTTCCAAATACCTTTGTTTGCCAGAAATTTGACATCATACACCCACATGACAAAAATCTCCCACACAGGAAAAAATAGCTCATTGTTCTTTAACTTTTTATAGTTTCACTAGTTTTTCACCGTTCTTGCTACAATTTGTTCACTTCCTCTGCAGAAATGAGGGATTCGATGGATGTTTTGCCTTGAAAATGAGCGGTACCTTCATTTCAGGTGAACATGAGATTTAACTAATGTGGTAATTCCTGGTATCCAAGACAATAATATTATCAACATCACAATCTGGTCGTTATCACCTTGCTGTCCATAGCAAATTGGCTATTGCAGTGTCCAACATTACAACGAAAATTCAAAAGTACTTCATAAAACTCTTGGCCATCTTCTGAAAAGGGATATGGAATGAACTTTGTCCGTATAGTTAGATAGGAATTATGTTTAGGTAAACACTGTACTCTTACAATTTTCAATGAATTTTGATTTATGGCACACTTCAAAAAGGGTCTGGCAATATACAGTAACTACAATTTTCATTCAGAGTTCTGCGTCGCATTGTAAAAACCTTTTTGGGGCAAATTGGGTGCCTTGCATGTAGAGAACTACAATAAGCTACAACAAGATCATTTAAATGGAGGATTAAAGCAATTTTTCTTCAATCATAGGTGCACACTTAAATCCTTCCATTTTCTTCTTTGGCTTGGCTTCGCGGACGAAGATTTATGGAGGGGGTAAATGTTCACGTCAGCTGCAGGCTCGTTTGTGGCTGACAAGTCCAATGCGGGACAGGCAGACATGGTTGCAGGGGAAAATTGGTGGGTTGGGTGTTGGGTTTTTCCTCCTTTGCCTTTTGTCAGTGAGGTGGGCTCTGCGGTCTTCTTCAAAGGAGGTTGCTGCCCGCCAAACTGTGAGGCGCCAAGATGCACGGTTTGAGGCGATATCAGCCCACTGGTGGTGGTCAATGGGGCAGGCACCAAGAGATTTCTTTAGGCAGTCCTTGTCCCTCTTCTTTGGTGCACCTCTGTCACAGTGGCCAGTGGAGAGCTCACCATATAACACGATCTTGGGAAGGCGATGGTCCTCCATTCTGGAGACGTGACCCACCCAGCGCAGCTGGATCTTCAGCAGCGTGGACTCGATGCTGTCGACCTCTAATAATTAGCAGTTCAGTAACTCATCCGTCCGGTATCTCACTCAACTGTCCAGAAGATGCATGCATCATGGCAACAGTTTAAGATGAAGTAACATTAACCAAAATATTAATGATCATGTGCACTGATGTGCAGAATTAAGATTTTTCGCAAATTACATATATGAAAAAAAAATTGAATCAATACAACAGTCCTCCAATTTTGCATTCATAGCACAAAGTGAATAGGCTCAGTAATGTTGCATTACTTTTGTTTTTTGATAGCTTTACTCTCATTTATCTTCTGGTTTATAGTTACTCAGCTTTTGTTTTGAAAGTGAACATAGGAACATAGGAAGTAGGAACAGGAGTCGGCCAAAAATGGCCCATCGAGCCTGCTCCGCCATTCAATACGATCATGGCTGATCTAATTTATGAACTACCTGCCTTCTACCCATATCCCCTAATTCCATCGAAGAGTGCCGAATTACTCTTGGTTATATCTGCATAGATTAAAGAAGTACTCCAAGTTCAGCTGAGTATTGCCAGGTTCTTAAACATGACCACAAAAGTTAGTTTTTTTACTTTGTTACTGCACCACCTCCTGGCAGAAATCATAGGTACCACACACTGCAAATTAAGGCCAGATATTTATCAAGAAGCAAAAAAAAATGGAGTTTTAATAGAGCAAACAAGAACACGAACGGGCAAACCCAGAACTAAATTGAAGCGTACTTTATAAATTTCAACACACCGCACTGTAACAGGCCCTTCTGGCTTATGACCCCATGCCTCCCAAAAACGCCCAATTGATCCAAGTGAATGATTATGCCCAAAAAGGTGGTGGGATGAGATTCAATTATAGTTTTCCAAAATGAATTGGTTGAATATATGGTTAAAATACCTGCAGGCCAATGGACAGAACAGGAAACCACTTTCACATGTCTCCAGTATTTTGCAATTCGTAACATTGCACTATCAAAACTTCCCATTTATTTCAAATTTGGAGGTAAAAATTGATAAGTAAAGCAAGTCCACATACTTTTATTCAAATTTTAAAAAGATTAGTTATTCCAGAAGAGTTGAAGACAAGGATGGTTGCATTAAGCCAGACTTGACATTTAAGGTACTTTCAGGTGTTCCAACGGAGATCATGCGCCGGCAGTCGCAGTTGGGGGGAGTACAGCTGACACGTTCAGGTGGCCGTGGAGAGGACGCCTTTCTGTCACTTGAACGTGCCAGCTGATGGATAGCTGTCTACCAGCAAACACCGGCTCCTCGGGACTGTAGCCTCGTACCGCCCACGCTTTGGATCCTCCCCCGACCTCATTCAGTTAAAGGTCAGGGAAAGGAAGTGTGGGGAAAAGTGTGTATTAACTTTCAAAACTAAAGTGCTTTGAAGTTTTAATTTTGGGAATGGTCAGTTTAGAATTAGCAAAAACAAGAAAACCTGCAGATGTTGAGGTCTTGAGCAGTGCACAAAATTACTGGAGAAATACAAAATTCAGCGAAAGTTTTTTTTTAAATCGACTTTTCAGGCTCGAAACGTCAGTTGCCTTTCGCTTTCTATGGATGCTGCATGACCTGCTGGGTTTCTCCAGCACTTTTGCGCACAAGTGTTTTGAAATGACCCGTCGAGAACAGAAAATGGGGCAGAATCGTGCCTCATTACAGGATGGTGCAGGAGCCCCACAGCTGGATGCCAAACTCCATTGAGGAAGCCTACCATTATATGGCATGAATTAGTAAACAAGGTCGATGGCAGAGAAAATAGAATAAACAAATGGCCAAACTAAGAATCTTTTTTTTCCTTCCAGATAGGAATATGCCGCCCTGTGGCATGTTCGTGTGTTCAAAGCACCTGCTTTATAAGACAAATGATTTCCGATCTCATTGCACTTGGACCCTTTACAGTTCAACATGATGACCCCGTGATTCGTACAAGTTGAATCTGAACGCTTGATGCTACGCTTATCACAGACTCTGAAATGAAGGGCTGAAGCCCAACACATTGGTTATGTACCTTTATCTTTGCCGTATGAAGTGCGCTGTCTGACCTGCTGAATCTCTCCAGCATTTTGTTTGTTCTGCAAACATCTGAAATGAGGAGTACTGCTATTTGTTTTTCCACCAGCAATCCAAATACTACCACTCAAAAATATAAAGAGTATTATGTCGGGGAACAGTTGGAGATGTGGTGCACCATGGGCACTTTCCCATCCTATTAACTGTTGATGTGATGACTTGAACAGCTGAAGTGCACGTACGTTGAGTCCTAACCCCAATGCTTTATGGTGGAATTTCCCACTATACACGAGCAATCTTCATTCCCTGCTCTCTCGTCTTGCAATATCACTGCAGTATACAGGACAGAGTTGATAGCTGACGACGTCACTGTGATGTCATCAGCCCACCTCCTGGCAGCCCCTGCTGCTTTCAGTTGCAACGGGGGATACTCCGAGCAGGATATTACACCTCTTCTTTCTTTGGCTTGGCTTCGCGGACGAAGATTTATGGAGGGGGTAAAAAGTCCACGTCAGCTGCAGGCTCGTTTGTGGCTGACAAGTCCGATGCGGGACAGGCAGACACGATTGCAGCGGTTGCAGGGGAAAATTGGTTGGTTGGGGTTAGGTGTTGGGTTTTTCCTCCTTTGCCTTTTGTCAGTGAGGTGGGCTCTGCGGTCTTCTTCAAAGGAGGTTGCTGCCCGCCAAACTGTGAGGCGCCAAGATGCACGGTTTGAGGCGTTATCAGCCCACTGGCGGTGGTCAATGTGGCAGGCACCAAGAGATTTCTTTAGGCAGTCCTTGTACCTTTTCTTTGGTGCACCTCTGTCACGGTGGCCAGTGGAGAGCTCGCCATATAACACGATCTTGGGAAGGCGATGGTCCTCCATTCTGAAGACGTGACCCATCCAGCGCAGCTGGATCTTCAGCAGCGTGGACTCGATGCTGTCGACCTCTGCCATCTCGAGTACTTCGACGTTAGGGATGTAAGCGCTCCAATGGATGTTGAGGATGGAGCGGAGACAACTGGAGAAGGATTAGGTGAGTAGACTTCCTGGCCGGGTACTCCAGTTTCAGGTAGCCACCCGACAGCCACACAGGAGTATAATTTGCGGTTTTACAGTTGGGTATTGTGGCCACCTGAAAGTGGCTTTAGACACACTTTGGTCGTATCAAAATTGCTGTACAGAGGAAAAATCTGGTTACTCAATAAAAATGTCAGGGGGGGGTTACATGTATTCAGCCTCTCCTTATATTAAAAAGAGCCACTCACCATTATTCTGTATTAAGTCCATACTGACCCATTGCCTGAACAGTAACAATGGTAACGATTTCTTCTCTTCCCCACCCCTTCATCCAACATCCCTGGTGTGGTTATACCTCAATATTAAGATTCCCCTTTACAATTTCATGTACGCAGTCTTATTTTCTCAAGTTTGGAGTTTTACAATCTCCCATATTCAAAGCTCTATATTGAGTCCATTCACTTGCAAGGATTCCTGACACAACCTCATCTACATCGGTGAGACTGGGAGATAATTTTGTGGAGCACCTGCTGCAATAGCAAGGATGAATTACACCCCATTTCCACACTGATACGTACTGATAAATTGAGGCCACCCACAAATTGGAAAAACATCACCTTATATTCCATCTCGGCATCTTTCAATGGGACATCGACCTCTAATTTCCTTACCCTAGTCTTTATTCCCCTCCCTCTCCCCCTCCCCTCAGACCTCCGCCCTCTCCCCCTCCCCTCAGACCTCCGCCCTCTCCCCCTCCCCTCAGACCTCCGCCCTCTCCCCCTCCCCTCAGACCTCCGCCCTCTCCCCCTCCCCTCAGACCTCCGCCCTCTCCCCCTCCCCTCAGACCTCCGCCCTCTCCCCCTCCCCTCAGACCTCCGCCCTCTCCCCCTCCCCTCAGACCTCCGCCCTCTCCCCCTCCCCTCAGACCTCCGCCCTCTCCCCCTCCCCTCAGACCTCCGCCCTCTCCCCCTCCCCTCAGACCTCCGCCCTCTCCCCCTCCCCTCAGACCTCCGCCCTCTCCCCCTCCCCTCAGACCTCCGCCCTCTCCCCCTCCCCTCAGACCTCCGCCCTCTCCCCCTCCCCTCAGACCTCCGCCCTCTCCCCCTCCCCTCAGACCTCCGCCCTCTCCCCCTCCCCTCAGACCTCCGCCCTCTCCCCCTCCCCTCAGACCTCCGCCCTCTCCCCCTCCCCTCAGACCTCCGCCCTCTCCCCCTCCCCTCAGACCTCCGCCCTCTCCCCCTCCCCTCAGACCTCCGCCCTCTCCCCCTCCCCTCAGACCTCCGCCCTCTCCCCCTCCCCTCAGACCTCCGCCCTCTCCCCCTCCCCTCAGACCTCCGCCCTCTCCCCCTCCCCTCAGACCTCCGCCCTCTCCCCTTCCCCTCAGACCTCCGCCCTCTCCCCTTCCCCTCAGACCTCCGCCCTCTCCCCTTCCCCTCAGACCTCCGCCCTCTCCCCTTCCCCTCAGACCTCCGCCCTCTCCCCTTTCCATTTTGCTTCTTTCTCTTCTAGATTCCACGTGCTCACTTTCCTCTTACCTATTAGTCTGTGCTCGACCATCTTAGCCCCTCCCCCACCACCTTTTTAATTCAAGCATCTGCCTGATTTTCAAAACACCTGATGAATTCAGGCCCAAAATGTCAACTGCTTTTTATTTCAAATAGATGTCGCATGACCTGCTAAGTTACTCCAGCATCTGTGAATTGTTCCACAAAAATCCTTATTTGCTGGTTATTTAACTGTAGCATATTTATGCACAGAAGAATTAACAAAGACAACATGCTCTGGCTCATGAAGCAGAAGGTCACGGTTCAACAAAACTCAAAATCTACAGATGTAGAGCAATGCAGGAAATCTGGTCATTTCTCCTTCCGTAGAGACTGCCTGATCTGAGAGCTTAAAGCATTTTCTAATTTTTATCCATATTTTGCTTCATTTGTATTTTAGAGACTGGAACACAAAAATTGGTATCAGCATGGTCCTGCAATAACGTGGACAATTTTCATTCTTCAATCAGCATCAATCACCCCACACACAAAAAACTGGTCATGAACTCTTAGAAATAGCGATATAAAGTCACTATACTTTTTCTGGGACAAAAAAAGTAAGCTAGCTCTCCTCTGATGGATTGATCTAGAATATGGCAGTCTGTTGAGGAGATGAGAAGCCAATTTTCCAAGCAAGGGTTAATGAAAAACCTGAAGTTGGTCCACTGAAGTTGGTCCACTGAAGTTGGTCCACTGAAGTTGGTCCACTGAAGTTGGTCCACTGAAGTTGGTCCACTGAAGTTCGTCCACTGAAGTTGGTCCACTGAAGTTGGTCCACTGAAGTTGGTCCACTGAAGTTGGTCCACTGAAGTTGGTCCACTGAAGTTGGTCCACTGAAGTTGGTCCACTGAAGTTGGTCCACTGAAGTTGGTCCACTGAAGTTGGTCCACTGAAGTTGGTCCACTGAAGTTGGTCCACTGAAGTTGGTCCACTGAAGTTGGTCCACTGAAGTTGGTCCACTGAAGTTGGTCCACTGAAGTTGGTCCACTGAAGTTGGTCCACTGAAGTTGGTCCACTGAAGTTGGTCCACTGAAGTTGGTCCACTGAAGTTGGTCCACTGAAGTTGGTCCACTGAAGTTGGTCCACTGAAGTTGGTCCACTGAAGTTGGTCCACTGAAGTTGGTCCACTGAAGTTGGTCCACTGAAGTTGGTCCACTGAAGTTGGTCCACTGAAGTTGGTCCACTGAAGTTGGTCCACTGAAGTTGGTCCACTGAAGTTGGTCCACTGAAGTTGGTCCACTGAAGTTGGTCCACTGAAGTTGGTCCACTGAAGTTGGTCCACTGAAGTTGGTCCACTGAAGTTGGTCCACTGAAGTTGGTCCACTGAAGTTGGTCCACTGAAGTTGGTCCACTGAAGTTGGTCCACTGAAGTTGGTCCACTGAAGTTGGTCCACTGAAGTTGGTCCACTGAAGTTGGTCCACTGAAGTTGGTCCACTGAAGTTGGTCCACTGAAGTTGGTCCACTGAAGTTGGTCCACTGAAGTTGGTCCACTGAAGTTGGTCCACTGAAGTTGGTCCACTGAAGTTGGTCCACTGAAGTTGGTCCACTGAAGTTGGTCCACTGAAGTTGGTCCACTGAAGTTGGTCCACTGAAGTTGGTCCACTGAAGTTGGTCCACTGAAGTTGGTCCACTGAAGTTGGTCCACTGAAGTTGGTCCACTGAAGTTGGTCCACTGAAGTTGGTCCACTGAAGTTGGTCCACTGAAGTTGGTCCACTGAAGTTGGTCCACTGAAGTTGGTCCACTGAAGTTGGTCCACTGAAGTTGGTCCACTGAAGTTGGTCCACTGAAGTTGGTCAACTGAAGTTGGTCAACTGAAGTTGGTCAACTGAAGTTGGTAGTCAGAATGCTTCTCCCATCATCCTTCTAATAACTTCCTTTCAAGTACACATTCAGTGCTGGAAGTGATCTTTTTTTGTATGCAAATGAAGTACCATGCAACTGCAGCCTATTTACATCCTTTAAAGACCTGAGTTGGGCATCAGACTGAAAAACAATGTCACCCACCCTACTAAATATGGCGTATTGCTTTTAAGCAATTTCTGCATAAACAACCAATCCAACTGGTGGGGGAATAAAACATACATGCATTATACAGGTACAAAATTCAATTTTCTCAACACCAAAACTAATTAGTTTATGCATCTTCAAGATCCTGACATGAGGCCTGAAATGCACTTGACAAATCCAATTCAAGCCAAAAATCTGCAATGGCTAAGGTTAATTCAAGCAGAAACTGTGGCTGCTAGGATATAACTGGTCTTGCTGGTCAGTAAATGTATTCAGACAAACAGGAAATCACTCAGCTGTCTCAACAAACTACTAAAGCTCTGTGTTTTTTTTAAAGACATCATTCCTGCAAACTGCTTGCTTCATGGTTTTGATTTAGTGTCAATTATTTCACAAGTTATTCTTCAATATTTCCTCATTATTCTTCCAGTTTAAATGAATATCTCAGCATTGCAGTAAAGTTTCTGTACTACAAATCCTTACTAACATGGAGAATACTTTGACCCAGTTCACTCCCAGGTGAACTATCATTGGTGGTAACAACTGGATCAATTAAAGTGATGAACTACCAGAATCACAGAAGAGTTTGCAATTATACAGTGGCCTTGAGAGAAAGACACATTTATTACAACATTAAAATGTTTTGGTGCATGTGTCATTTTTAACACTGCACATTGGCGCAAATATGCTCTCTGGAGAAATAACAAGTAGAAAACACTAGTCTTATTCCGGCCCGGCCTGCCCGGCCTGCCCGGCCTGCCCGGCCTGCCCGGCCTGCCCGGCCTGCCCGGCCTGCCCGGCCTGCCCGCCCTGCCCGGCCTGCCCGGCCTGCACGGCCTGCCCGGCCTGCCCTGCCCTGCCCGGCCTGCCCTGCCCTGCCCGGCCTGCCCTGCCCTGCCCGGCCTGCCCTGCCCTGCCCGGCCTGCCCTGCCCTGCCCGGCCTGCCCTGCCCTGCACGGCCTGCCCTGCCCTGCACGGCCTGCCCTGCCCTGCACGGCCTGCCCTGCCCTGCACGGCCTGCCCTGCCCTGCACGGCCTGCCCTGCCCTGCACGGCCTGCCCTGCCCTGCACGGCCTGCCCTGCCCTGCACGGCCTGCCCTGCCCTGCACGGCCTGCCCTGCCCTGCACGGCCTGCCCTGCCCTGCACGGCCTGCCCTGCCCTGCACGGCCTGCCCTGCCCTGCACGGCCTGCCCTGCCCTGCACGGCCTGCCCTGCCCGGCCTGCCCTGTACTGACTGCCCATTGCGTAATATCATGGCATGATCACTCTTCAAGACCCTTTTTGCAAAGTTGCGGGGCTTGACCCAAGTGTAGAAATTACAGGATATGGTAGCCTTGTGACAAATCAATTTCATATTCAATAATGGCTGCACCTCACAGAACCCACTGAAGTGTAAATACGTTATCAGGCTAACACTAAACCAGAGGCACTGAACACCACCAAAATGTTCACTGACACCTCTACATTCACTGATGTCAATCCTGCAAAACAGATTTTCTACAAATGTCAAAACAGGAATCAAGTCTCAAAAAGAAAAACTGGAGAGCAAAAGAGTGCAAAATGCTGTGAAAATAACATGTGGAAAACCAGACAATTATGAACTACTCTCATCTTATTTGTCAGCAAATTGCAATAATGAGATAATCCCCACCACTTAAAGTTTTCAAAATTCACAGAGCCATGTGCCATTTAATACAATGCAGCATTTATTATTGCATCATAAACCCACTAAATCTATTCCAAATGTCTGTGGGCATTTCTGGAGGGGAACAACGAACCTGACCTTCTGAATTCCTCATCAAAAAACAAATGAATTTGTGAATCTGGATCCATCGCATTAATGCCATCATAGAAAAAGCATGACAGTGCATCTACTTCCTCAGGTGTCTGTGGAGGCTGAGCAGGTCATCAGAAACCTTGCCAAACTTCTACAGATGTTTACTGGAGAGTATGCTGGCCAGCTGCGTCATGGCCTGGTACTGGGGCACCAATAAAAAAAACCTGAAAAATATACTGGACACTGCCCAATACATCACAGGCAAAACTTTCCCCACTATCGAGAATATCTATATGGAACGGTACCGTCGTAGAGCAGCAACAATCATCAAGGATCCACACCACCCAGCACGTTCTCTGTTCTCGCTGCTGCCATCAGGAAAGAAGTACAGGCACCACGTTCAGGAATAGTTGCTACCCCTCAACTATCAAGACTCTTGACAATAGAGCCATACAGGGGCACCTATTGGCTCATTATTTATAACTGTACATTTAAACCTATGTCAGTATTTGCAGTTCTTTATGTTTTACAAAAGCCAGTAGAAATATCTACAAGTTTGACCTGCAGAAAAAAATACCACAGGGTTGTACACAATGTTAATTGTCATGTACATACTCTGACAATAAATTGGAACTTTGAAATACTATTTCTCAAGGACAAAGCTAGGCTGACCATCACTAATCTGTCTTGCCTTTCCAGATGCAGATAGATCTTGTTTCTCCGAATACCTCCCACCCATCGCTCTCTTCTCCTCCTCCCCTCCCCCCCCCAAACCCTGAGCTTTCTAACCAGTGATGTTGGGTTTAATTGCCTGTAGTTTCCTGGCTTGTCATTGCACCCCTTTTACAATAAAGGCAAAACATATCAACCCTCCAGTCTTTTGGTACCTCACACGCGGCAAAGGAAGACACAAAAATCTCTGCCAGGGCCTCAGCAATTCCTTCCTTTGCTTCCCATGGCGTCTTAGGAATTAACATCCCATGAAACACCTAGCCAAAGCTCAGGGATTTATCCAAGAGCTGAAATTTTACAACCTCTAGTTTATTCAAAGATCTTCAGGATTTAAATCAGTCGCTCTTGTGTAGCCACTTATTCTTTGATATTTTAATCTTTGTAAATGGTGAAATTGCAACAACCAAACCAACTACCTCTATTTACAAGATGCTGAAAAGCACCAGGCTTTTGGGAACACGATCCGCTGGTGCCCCTTCAAGTCACACACCATCCAAGCTGGGAAATGAATCACTGATCCATCAATGTTGTTGGATACAAATCCTGAAACACTATCCAAGAGTGGCACTGCAGTTTGGGATGGCAGCATATTACATAGGCCAAGAACAAATAAATAATAAATGTTCACTTTCCCATTGAAACTCAAATCATTTACAAATGAATAAATCAACTTATGCCCTTCATTTTCTTTTCAGCAATTAATCCTGGCAATTTTTCATAAACATCATCGTTAGCAGAGCGATTAAGCACAACACTGTTACAGCGCCAGCGACCGGAGATCAAATCCAGCCCTGTCTGGAAGTTCTCCCCATGTCTGTGTGGGTTTCCTCTGGGTGCTCCAGTTTTCTCACTGTTCAAAATGTTCCAGAGTTGTAGGTCATTTGGGTGTAATTGTGCAGCACGGGCTCATGGGTTGAAAGAGCCTGTTACTACTGTGCTGGTATGTCTAGTTATAAAATGTTTCATCCATCCTATGAAATTTATTGCCACACTGTGTAAATTGGATGCAATTGACCTGAAGCTTTACTATCACACACATCCAGTTTGTTCCTAAATTAACAATTTCAGTCAGTTGATGGTGACTGTTCAAATGGTTTAGCAGAACTAAGTGGATCAATTCTTAAAAATCCTAAGAGCAAGCGTTTTCAACCAATGACTCAAAGGCAGATGGCACCCATATTCTTAAAGGCAAGACGCCAATCCTACAGTTTTTAAATTTCTTGGGCTTCATGGCATGCATATTTGTACATTTAGATATTTGCAAAGCATTGGTTTAACCACAGGTGCTTGAAGGAACAAGCCCTAATTAGAAGTTAAAAGGCGAAGAAACCGCTATACAAGACACAAAAGCGAGGAGAGAGAAATAATGTTACACATAGACTTCTAGGCTCCCTAAAATACACTTAGACATTCCACGAATACAAAACATGAGTTATTTATTGTGGCACAGTCAAGATTGGTTTCTTTCTTACTGTGTTGTCTGAAATGTGCTGAAGCAATGATTCAATCAAGTTCCATTATTGTAACTAACACATCATTAATGAAAGAGTTTAGTCATTATTTTTCCAGTAATTTGTCATCTTCCATTTGCCTATCAAGTTTGCTTTACTGTGCATATTTACTCAGAACAGCAAGTGGCATCATTACGTCCACTGAAGTTGGTCCACTGAAGTTGGTCCACTGAATAAAAGACTTGACAAACTTGGGGCGCAAGTGCAGTAACTTTTTCTTCTGTTACCTCAAACTCTTGTCACTCAAAATAAATGTCCTTTCTACTTTGGTAATAGGTTCCTCCTCACACACCCTGCATGATTGACTACTTCAGCTCAAATCTCTTTTCATCTTCAGGAAGAACAATTTCAGCTTCTCCAATCTCCCTCCCAAGACCCACATACCCACTTACCGTGTTAGAGTATACCCTCTGCGCCACAAAGCTCAACATTCTTTGTGAAGTGTGTCCAGAATTTAATGCAATATTTCAGCCAGGGTATCTATTTATATGATCCAAGGATCTATTTATAAACCAATGAATACCATGTGTCCGTTCAACAGCCTATTGAATTTACACGGTCACTTCCCAAGATGTGTGCACATATTCTTGCAGCTGGATTCTTGCACTCCTTTTAATTGGACCTTTTAGTTTCTATTACCTCACCTTATTCTGCATACCAAAATTAATCACTTCACACTTAATTAGCACAATTACCATGCCTACATGAAACAGTCCTGATAAATATATCATAGCTAAAGCTGCCAACAAGCAAAGAGTATGGGTTAGTTAGGTCCAATATAACTCATTGTGTGGTGGTCTGTTTAAAAGTCTCAATGAACAAAAATCAACGGTGATGCCAAATGTTTGGAGTGCTTGGAAATTGCTTATTCATGAGGGCAGATGTGGTTTAACATCTCAAATGAAATACAGTACCTCCAACATGGTAAAACTTCGACAGTTGTGCACGCAGATCAATATATTAGAGCATGAACCAATAATCTTCAGAAGCAATACTGCTACCAGCCATTGCAACTGACACAATCTAAATGAAAATCAGACATTTACTTCATTTACAACTCTTACAACCAATATTTCAATCTGCACTGCATTCACACCCAGCAGTTACACACACACATACATTAATAAACACAAAGATTTGCCATTTGAGTCTATCACTGGTCACAACAAAACTCCATTCACTCAGTAATTCCCATCAACTACTCCAACATTTTTCCACTCACCTCCATGCCAAGAGCAATTCACACTGGACAATTCAACCCATGTCTTAGAAGTGGAAGGAAGCACACACCCAGAAAAACCCACAGCCACAAATGAGCAAACTCCACATAAGACAGCACCTGAAAATGGAATTGAACCAGGGTCATAGCAAACTAAGGCCATAGCTCAATTAGCTGTGCCACTTGACATGAAAGGATGATGTACTCAACCCTCCATTGAACTGTCCAATTCCAACTATACCAAGAAAACAAATAGATGTTCCTTCATTCCATCTCCTCTGCTACTTGAATCTACAGATATCAATGTTCCTCCTGACCAACTCCATACAGATGCCTTAGTACTGAAAAGAGGACCAATGGCAGTTGAGGACCACTCACTTTTCCCTCCTTCAAAAGATCATTGGGCTTTTAAAAAAGTGCATGTGGAGAGGATGTATCTTCTTGATGGAAAAGTCTGGAACCAAGTGAACAAATGTATCTGCAAATGTTAGAATCTGAAACAAAATACTGCAAGAACTCAGCCATCAAGCAGCATCAATGGAAAGAGAAAACAGTCACTGTTTGGGGTGAGCAACCCTTAGCCGAGATCAAGATTCTTTTACCATGCAAAAAACAGATTTAACATTACACAAAATTTGCTTTTGTCTGCCACAAAGCAGTCAGATTCACCACAAGCAGAAATTGCCAAGCGCATCTAACAGTCAGAGAAAGAATCCTCCCCAGAATCACTGAGGGTGTGTGGATTCACCTCCAGCGCTCCTGCAACCACACAGACTCCAATCCAAACCATTGGCAACCTGAGCTCCAGATTCAAACCTCTGACACAATCAGGAAGCTTTCAGCACACTTTACACCCTCTTGAATCCCAGTTCCAATACCTTGTACCCCATCAGCCAGACTCTGGTCAGTCTGCAGCAATCTGCAGCCTGGTGAGAGTCGACAGCAGCCCACAGCCTTTGTGGGTTCCTCGTCTCGATTTGCTAACGCTTTGGTCGCAGAGCCTCTCACTGGTCCACGACCATTGTTTCTGCCACGTGGTCATCTCCTCTGCTTCTCCTCCTCAAACTGGGGGTGGTCGCCCCATTTTCTGGTGTCCTGCGCCAGTCCAATAGCTTTGCCCAATCAGATTCTCTTTCCTGCAGGCCCAACCTTCACCTTCCCCAGAGGTCACGACAAAGTAAGAGGATGTCCATTTTGGCAGGAGACAAAGTACTTCTTATGCCAGAAGATCATGAGTATTTGGAACTCTTTCCTCAAGATATGGTGAAAACAAATTCTTTGAATATCTTGTGACAGAATTGGAGAGAAACTTGATGAGCAAGGGAGTTTAAAGACTACCTTGGGTAGATGGGAAGGCAGTGTGAAGATTACAAGCAAATCAGCCAGGAAATTATTATTTAATGACCAGGTTAATCGGGCCAAGTAGGTTGCTTCTAATTCACAAATTTTAAGTCCTCTAATCTCTCACCACCATGAGTTTCTAATCATTTGGTAGTCTGGTTTTTTTTTAAACAAAGCCCTGAAATTAAGTGAATTCAACTAGCCCAAAAGATCACTCACAGTCAGCAATCAACACACTTGTAGCCTCAATTCTAAACACATTGGATTATGAACTACTGGGAACAATCTCGAAGGAAACCTCGAAAAACCGTGGCTTATGTCAGGTACAAGGCGGTCATGTTCAACTTTAATATTTCAATTTACCTAACCAAATTTTTTTTTTCATGTTGAGACTAATCACATCATAGGACCAGGTATTCACATCCAATTTTTATTTAAAAGCAAAACTCTTCCAAAACACACAAAATCACTAATCCCTAGACTTGCTCCATACTTCCATTTCAACAATGGTGAAAAAGTACAAGACAAATAAGTGACTTCCAAAAAGATCCATTGCATCATTAATTGAGAACGATACAACCTTCTCAAGAAAAGAACTGCTGTTCTTATTGGATTTATTTTGTTCTGTTAAGATGTGGAGCAATAAGCAGACCTCACTCCCAAATCTTGTTTTAGTGTGGAAGCCACAAACTGGAACTCTAGAAACAGTAAAAAGTGGACAAAACTTGGTCTGAAAGTTTAAGAATTTTGAGAAAGCCAATGGTTTACCAAGGGAGTTTGAGGAATTAGCATCCAAATGACAGAAGACTAATAACTGTAAAATTAAGAAAATCAAGTGCATGAGAGATGGCAGAATTGAAGAATCTCATAAGTTATAGGGAAAGGTAAAGCAGGTAAGGACTTTATACCCTGGACCATAGAAGAATGAGGGGAGATTTGATAGAGGTATTTAAAATGAGGGAGATAGACAAAATAAATATAGATAGGCTTTTTCCACTGAGGGGAGGTGAGAAACAAACCAGAGGACAAGGTTTAGGGAATAAGTTTAGGGAGAACATTGGGGGGGAATTTCTTCAGAGTGGTAGGAGTATGGAATGAGCTGCCAGCTGATTTCAACTCTAATAAAGAGCCCAGTTTTGGGTTCAGCCAAGACTTGCTTGTGATGCTTCCTGCAAAGCAGGGAAATTTTCTAATTTTACCTTTACAAACTGAACACTTTCACTGTTGTCTGATACACAGACTGAAATTTTAACTGACCATTTCTTCCTGTCTGACTTGTTGAGCTCCTCCAGCTTCTCATTGCTTGCTCCAAACTCCCAGCATCTGCCGGCTGAAGGACTTGCACCAGGCTGCAGGCTACTGGAGACATTTTTATGAGGCTGTGGGAGACTGGCTCTTGGGAACAAGATTAGGGACCAGGATTTGTGAGGGTGCCAATGGCAAGATGGGCATCCAAAGGGTCTTGGGTGCTGAAAACCCAGATTGTATTTGGGTTTTGGACCTGGGAGCTTGGGTTCACCAATGGATCAGACAGGATCTGTGCTGCTGCAGAGGTTGAGGGAGCACTAAGGGTGAATCCACAGACATTCAGTGTCTCTAATGGAAATTTTGTTTTCTCCATTAAGATTCCATGACACTTAAAGATGTTCACAACTCAAAGTCCAATGTTGTCATATAATTGAAAAAATTGTCAACTCTTGCTTGCTGTAAAGACACACAAAGTGGCACCACTTGCATTGACCAGTGCCCGCAACCATAAGAAAAAGAGTAGCAAAGGAGAGTTCTTTCAGAGACACTGAGTGTCCGTGGATTCACCTCTCGAGCTCCCACAAGTCTTTTGGGGACCAGTCTCTAATAGCATGAGCCTGGTGCGAGTCCTTCAGCCACCTGTCTCCAGAAGCCTGCATCCTTTCAACTGCTCGTCACCAGCAGCCCGCAGAAATGAAAACGTGGAGGAACTCAGCAGGTCAGGCAGTATCCATGGATAGAAATAAGTCAACATTTTGGATTGGGTCCCTTTATCGAGACAAACTGACTGACTGAAACACTGACTGACCATTTCTGCTCCTTGGCCTGCTGCGTTCCTCCAGATTCAATGTGTTTACTTCTTGGTTACACATCTTAACATACATTCATGTGGATGGCTAGATCAGTCAGCCATCCATCTAAGATCAATAACGGAACAGACTTGCATCTTTTGTTGATGACCTCAAAGCACTTTCTAACCAATGAATTAATTTTGATGTGTCGTGGTCAATCCTGTAATGAAGAGAAATGTCCTCTTTCTGAGGGCTCTGAATCTGAATTCTACCACAGAGGATCTTTGATTGAAGAATGTTCAGTTGTTAACTGCATTTAGTTGAAACTGAATTAGATCACCCACGATCTTACTGAAGATTCAGGCCCACATGGCCCAATCCATGTAATCTGTAATGTTTTGTCCTCATTATTGAATTATTGTGGTCTCAAATTCTCTACATTTTCAGTGCACGTATTTGCTTCACTGCTTTGACTAACTAACCCTAATATCCTCAGCTTCAGTGAATACATTCCAGTATTTTCTAATATCCCACTGGTGAATCAAGTTGCATCTTTAACCATGGTACCTGTTCAGAGGTAACCCAAATACGCAAGTAACTGCAGAAAGAAATCGATGTTTCGGGTCAAGTCCCGACAAATCGTTCCTCTCAACACCCCCCCCCCCCCCCCCCAACCCCCCGGTGCTGTTTGACCAAATGAGTTCCACCAGTTGATTGATTTCTGCTCCAGTTCTGCATGGCATTCTGACACAGGCACTACTGTGGTAAATAGAGCCATCTTTCTGATACATTAGAAATTTGAAGTGCCACAAGGAACAAAATGCACAACTAGCACCAATGCATGTCAAACACAAACATTGTTCGATTGCCTTCTCCCAAAAAAAAAATAACCGAGTTGGGATAATACAATGCTTCTGTCTGAAAATAAGTTGCCAATAATAAAATTCAAGATTGTTGAGCTTTTTTAAAAAACCGTGGTGATTCACAAAATATATTGTAACACATTCCAATGACATCTTTTTGAGCACCTTCCAATCTCTCAAACCTCCTCTTCCTTGCAAATAGGTCACAATATGTATCATTTAAAATTTGGAAACACATATTTGAAAAATTATCTGAAAATTACAATTTTTATACATCAACCCATGCAAATTTACTTCACAAAACTACAGATACTAACCTTTGAAAGTTAGCTTTAAAAATTTGAATGAATCCATAATTTAGGGAGAAAATCAATTCCCACATGAATTTAATCATTCATATCTGCCCCATTAACATGAAGTAACGACTGTAAATAACCAACCACATATACACATCATACTGAATAGAATTTCTGGTTATACACATCCCTGTGGTAAATTAAGTGATAACAGTCTCATGAGAATGAAAATTTTTCCTGCAGTTTATTTCTTTGTCATCTACTGTTCCAATTTAAATGCTGCATTTGGTGTGCACCTGCAAGATTCACTTGCCCAGCAGAGAATTTCAGTCTCTAAAATCAAAGATTATTTGAATCTAGTATCTGATGTAAAGAAACAATCACTCTGCATAATCGCAATCCATGCAGCCCAAACTGACAACTAATAACCTCAATTCACATAAACAAAGTTTGGTGCATTATATGCCCATTGATCATCTTTGAATGACCAAAAGAGGAAAGCATGCTTAAACAGAATGAAGAGCAACGTGCAAGGAGTATTTTACAAGTCAAAGTATTGAGAATAGAGAAAATAAATGGGATCCAGGTAACAAACTTACATTTTACAGTTTCAAATTCTGAAATGCAATGAGAAAATTTGAACAAACATTTTAT